>NC_133495.1:1487799-1487980 GCF_025370935.1 Choristoneura fumiferana | reverse complement strand
AATAAATAAAGATAAAAAACGTTGCTTTTACAGGATACAAAAAAATACTAAATTAAACTGTTCACGATTGCCTAGTATAGGTAGTTATTTCTTTTACACGCGCCTCATTTTTAACCCAGACACAAAAAGAGGGGTGTTTATAAGTTTGACGCTATGTGTGTCTGTGTGTCTGTATGTCTGT
>NC_133495.1:1386550-1485828 GCF_025370935.1 Choristoneura fumiferana | reverse complement strand
TCTATACTGCTTACTTAATGTGTTGGTGTTGAATTAAACAGTCATTGTATTATTTTATATAGCATGTAATGTGTTGTATTCATAATATGATTGAATATAACATTAATATTTAACTATATAATAATCTAAGTATTTCAAGGGTTATCAGCCGTCAAAATTGGCACTAAAACGCTCACAGCGTAAAAAAGCCGTAAGTAGAATATTTTAATTAAAATCTAAAAAATTAAGTAACCACTTAACTACACAGTGTCAGTCAAAGGACTACATGAATTCGAATTAATTAACCAAGGCTTCATTATCGGATCGAAACACTGTTAAGTAATTACTTAACGGAATAGCCATTTTTTTCTGATAAACCGCAATTTGTAACTTAAAATATCCGAAGAAAACTATCGAACTAAATATAGCGAGAAATACTTTTATCGTCTATATTATTCGAAGGAGATTTTTTTATAAAAATATGCACTATTTGTCCTGAAAGTTTAAATTTGGAGAATATGCGGTAACGTCAACATGCATTTAATAGTAAATTATTAAATTTACACTCAAAATACATTCAAACGCAGTAAGTTAATATTGTCATTTATCAGAAGAAATAAGGACAAAAACACTAAAAACGACTATAAACGTATTTCAAGGTAAAACCATATTTGATGCATTTAACGTACCTAAGTACACAAAATAGGTAACAATAGAAATACACAAAAATCAATGAAATAGGTACGTGTTGATCCACCCTATTCTTTCTCGTTCGAGATTTCTTTCGCTGTCATTTGCAATTTACGATGGACGAACATCCATTGAGTTCGGTAACTCAATGAAACCTGATTTGCCCTAGTTATATTAAATGATATTGAAACACTAGATTTATTCGTTACTTATTCGTTTATTTAGTGTATTTTATCAACCAAGTTTGTGCTCTACCATTTTTTGTGACAGTATAAAATAAGTTTGATAACCTACATGACTTGTATTACTAAATATATATTATACCTATACTATCATGGGAAAAACATAAATTGACGTAGTCCCAAAGTAAGCAAACCTTATGGCTACTAAGGCACCAGATAAACATACTCTAAAAGAATACATATTTACATTTTCAAACACCTAAGACTCGAAAACAAACATGCAAATACTATATTTTTCATGCAAATTTCTGTTCCGTCTGGGAATTCAACCCAAAATTTCAAGCTCAGCTATCCGGTAGGCAATATGTAATGGTCGTTATTGAATGTTTTTAACAGTAGAAATGACATTAAACCTAAAGGTAGCAGGTTGCCTGGAAAAGAACGCTTTAAGCGATAAGGCTGCCTATTGCTTACTATTTCTGGTGTACAATAAAGAGTAATTGTATTGTATTGTATTGCATTGTAAATATGTTGTTTGACCACACATTCATGAAGGGCGCTTCAGAACTGTTTTTCGAATATAGACTTATTTTTTTTTAAGAAAAAGGTTGGATATTTTCATTGTCATCATTCAGCTGGTACACATTCCACTGTTGGGCAGTACCCCATTCTCACAATAATAATTACTTAGTTCAGTTTTCACGCAAACCTAGTGCGACTCTTAACTTTTAGAAAGACCTTTGAACTACTTGTAGATCGTATTCATAAAAAAGTGAAGTTAAAAGTGATTTAATTTATTGATTGGAATATATTAGCAGAGGTTCCTATCAATCACAGATATCAATGAGCAACCTTTTCACCTTGCTCCTCGGAAAAAGGAAAGCGCTCCTTTGTTTACCCAGCTCCACAGGTGGTCGCGCACCCAAACAAAACAAAACTCAAAACACACTCACCTTTAAAATTTCAGTCCCAACTTTTTACGTACGATAGGCACGTTTTTAACACATTACCGAAAGCGTGCGGCTTGGGCGTCGCAGAGCGGTGCACGCGCGTCTCGCCCGACTGCTGGCGAGAGACTGAGGTCTGGAGCTGGATCCTGAGGGATCCCGGAGCGGGCGCGGGGGGGGAGCGATTGATCTGCGGAGTTTCCCGCGGAGCGTCCTGAATGAAACCCGCCCTCGAGTCATACGGGAGTACTACACCGCTTACGTTACTGATATGTCGCCAATTTTATCAATTCGCTTATATTTTACATGCTTTTATTTTACTTCCAATGTTTCATCATCCAACCTATACATAAGTCTCACTGCTGGCACAGGCTCCTCTCAGTATGAAAGAGCGCCAATGTTTTGATGTAGTTTATTTTTTTAATATTTAATTACTAGTTTACCCGCGGCTTCGCATGTGTAAATCCTCTGATCCAGCAGTTGAATTTATATTCCGGGATTTTATTAAATTCCCTTGGGGATTCCCTAAAATTACATCGTGGTCTTTATTCACGTTGCATTATAAACAACCGTGCAAATTTCATGACTCTATACCCAGCGGATGAGATTTCAAGATTTTATCCCGATCGTGTGGGAACATCGGGATAAAAAGAAGCCTATGTGACTCCTGATGTCCAGCGTGTTCCTAGTGGGTCCGGTGTTGTTCCTGACATTCCTAATTTTAAACGTCCAGCAGCTTAAGAGCATTTACTCGTATACCTACTGAGCTGTCAACATTGCATTTTTGTTAGTTTTTCTCGATTATTCCATAAAAATTGAATGAAAATTAAAAATGTGGTCTGATAGAACTCTTTTTTTTTATATATAAGTTAATGTGTCTACTCCAATGCTTTCACGAATAATCTATATCTATATCGAATATCGAATAATAATAATCTATTGTAGTAGATACATTAACTTATATATTAAAAAGAGTTCCATCAGACTACATTTTTAATTTTCTTTAAATTTTTATGGTATAATCGAGAAAAACTAACAAAAATCCAACGTTTGCCAGCTCAGCAGGTATAAACGGTCTTAAGTGTGAAGTAACAAACATGCACACATACTCATAACTTTCGCTATTATGAATTATTAGGAATTAGCAGGATAGGAGAGGATAGATTGATAGATTCTAATTTCTTTATAGTCGCTTTAAAGTAAGTCCTAAAGGGCACCCTTATAGTTTCGCCATGTCCGTCCGGCAATTTAAATAAATTCTATTCGACTTTATTATTATTATTGCAATACAGTCCATTGTTTCGCCTCCATAGGCATGCAACATTAATATATTTATTATTACACTCGTACTCATGAAAAAACCAATACGCTCGCAGCCCTTCGATCGATTTCTAAAATGTTCTCAATATCTCGTAGCACGCGCTACGGAGGCTACGGCGCGTAGCATGTTCTACGCTAATGTCGTAGGCCTCGATCCGCTAAGTGTGTTGCACCTTGCTCCATTTTACATCCTTTGGTTTTTATGTGCGGGTCAAATCTTTCAACTTAAATTTGACCCACTTCCAATGATTTTTGACTAAAATTTGGCATATTGTAAACATGATGACATTCAATAATCTGGTGGTCCAGCCAGGTCCGTGTCCGCAAGAGGAACTCCTAATGGGTAATGGGCATAGACTTCAAATTTGGTAAGGATATGTAGTCTATAACAATGTAAGTACAGTCAACAAAAAGTAAGTCATCAAAAAATTGTTTTATTAAAACATGAATTTTTTAACAAAACTTGCTTTACATCTTCTACGAGTATACAAGGTTTAAAACGAATCCAGATTACTTCAGCAGACGTTTAGGTTGATTTGACTGAGCATGACCCCTCTAAAAGATGAAGATTTAGACACCACTTGACGCTTTGCACACTTGTACATCGACCAATAGTCATACTTGTTAAGGCCATTTTTTTGGCCGGATGCTGCACTTCGTGAAGAAAGCAAGCCGCTTTGCACAGTGATAGTACAGACTAAACTGAGTGATTTGACTCGCAGCAGCGGAAGTTTCACCCCTTAGGAACAGAGATGGCGCCACTTCTTTAAAAAATATTTTCAAAAAAATTCTACAAGCTAAAGTAATAAACCGATTTCAATGTTTAATATCTCAAATGAGAGCCTATTATATACGTTACTTATAAAAATACAAAAAAAATATTTACAAAAAACTTTTCTGAAAAAACGCCATCTTAAGTTTTTTTTTCTTACCTGATTTGTAGTTTTTACTTGATTGCTTAAAAAAACTGTATGCAACATGAATGGTTTAATGCATGTACATATTACTGAGTACATAACGAGTATTTAAAAAAAAATCCGACACCGATACCTATCATATTTAACGAAATATGACAGTTTAAATGTGAGCACAAATTTCTTTAAAAAATATTTCAAAAATTTCTACAAGCTAAAGTAATAGACCGATTTCAATGTTTAATATCTCAAATTAAAGCTCATAACATTCATTATTTACAAAAAAATATAAAAAAAATATTTACTGAAAACTTTTGGCAAAAAACACCATCTCAAGTTTTTTTTTCTTACCTGATTGGTAGTTTTTATTTGATTGCTTAAAAAAACTGTATGCAACATGAATGGTTTAATGCATATACATATTACTGAGTACATAATAAGTATTTAAAAAAATTCGACACCGATACCTATCATATTTCACGAAATATGAAAGTTTAAATGTGAGCACAAATTTCTTTAAAAAAATTCAATAAATTCTACAAGCTAAACTAATAAACCGATTTAAATGTTTAATATCCCAAATTAAAGCTCATAAAATTCATTATGTAGAAAAAAATATTAAAAAAAATATTTACTGAAAACTTTTGGCAAAAAACGCCATCTTAAGTTTTTATTTCTTACCTGATTGGTAGTTTTTACTTGATTGCTTAAAAACATTGTATGTTGTATGCAACATGAATGGTTTAATGCATACTTATATATATTTCTGAGTAAATAACAAGTATTATAAAAAAAAACCGACACCGATACCCTTCATACTTCACGAAATATTTAAGTTTAATTGTGCACGCTTTTCTTACAAATAAATTTCAACGAAATCTTCAAGTGAAACTAGTACTCTGATTATAATGTTTAATGTTAAATGAAAAGAAGAACGAAATTACCTAATTTATTAAAAAAAAAGTTTTTCCTGGTGTTACGAAAAAATATAATTACTTTAAAATTAGTAATTATTAAGACAATAAATAAAAACTATACCGTTTCCGGCATAGTTGGTTCTGAGATGTAATATATTGCTTAGTAGTTGGCGAATTTATTTAAAAATTAGCTTTTTATGTGATAGGTAGGGCTACAGCTTATAGATATGTCACATTTGAAATAAAAGACTATGAACATCAATGTTCATCAAATATTTAAATTAAAACCTATAAGTCCTCTTCGGGTCATCGGCAGATGTAGAACTGAAAAGGAAAAGTCGTTTTGAAGTACTTGTGCTATTCCAATACTACAAAATCACAGATCTTTTAGACACGGACTGTGTTGCTGTAATTACTGTTGAATTATTTTTGTGCCTAGTTGATTACCATTAGATCTAAAATTTTGTGCCTACCTGTGGAAATCAGTGGTCAGCATACAAAATAACCCTGCATTGAATATTATATTAACTTACTTTTGATTTGTACAGCCACCTTTGCAGGATTTACACTGGGCAGTGCATGGTAAGCTGACCCGACGACACCCACAACGCATGGTATCGCAGCCAGATTTGCAGCCACAATACTTAATGGTCCAAGAGGCTTACTTTCTTTTGCCAACTCTCTTTTGCCTTAGTCCATCCCCAAGAAGATGGACATGGTACGGAAACTTCTGGTTTCAGAGCGTTTCTCCATATTTGGCCCGCTTGGTAAGCTGCACGCAGTGTATGTTTATAGAGAGCATGTCCATACCATGTCCATCTTCTTGGGATGGACTAAGGCAAAAGAGAAGGACTCCAGAATTGTCGGCAGTTATAGCGATTTGGTCGCAATTAAGCCTCTTGGACCATTGTGGCTGCAAATCTGGCTGCGATCCATGCGTTGTGGGTGTCGTCGGTCAGCTTACCATGCACTGCCCAGTGTAAATCCTGCAAAGGTGGCTGTACAAATCAAAAGTAAGTTAATATAATATTCAATGCAGGGTTATTTTGTATGCTGACCACTGATTTCCACAGGTAGGCACAAAATTTTAGATCTAATGGTAATCAACTAGGCACAAATATAATTCAACAGTAATTACAGCAACACAGTCCGTGTCTAAAAGATCTGTGATTTTGTAGTATTGGAATAGCACAAGTACTTCAAAACGACTTTTCCTTTTCAGTTCTACATCTGCCGATGAACCCGAAGAGGACTTATAGGTTTTTTATTTAAATATTTGATAAACATTGATGTTCATAGTCTTTTATTTCAAATGTGACATATCTATAAGCTGTAGCCCTACCTATCACATAAAAAGCTAATTTTTAAAAAAATTCGCCAACTACTAAGCAATATATATTACATCTCAGAACCACTATGCGGAAACGGTATAGTTTTTATTTATTGTCTTAATAATTACTAATTTTAAAGTAATTATATTTTTTCGTAAACCAGGAAAAAACTTTTTTTTAATAAATTAGGTAATTTCGTTCTTCTTTTCATTTAACATTAAACATTATAATCAGAGTACTAGTTCACTTGAAGATTTCGTTGAAATTTATTTGTAAGAAAAGCGTGCACAATTAAACTTAAATATTTCGTGAAGTATGAAGGGTATCGGTGTCGGTTTTTTTTATAATACTTGTTATTTACTCAGAAATATATATAAGTATGCATTAAACCATTCATGTTGCATACAACATACAATGTTTTTAAGCAATCAAGTAAAACTACCAATCAGGTAAGAAATAAAAACTTAAGATGGCGTTTTTTGCCAAAAGTTTTCAGTAAATATTTTTTAATATTTTTTTCTACATAATGAATTTTATGACTTTAATTTGGGATATTAAACATTTAAATCGGTTTATTAGTTTAGCTTGTAGAATTTATTGAATTTTTTAAAGAAATTTGTGCTCACATTTAAACTTTCATATTTCGTGAAATATGATAGGTATCGGTGTCGAATTTTTTTTTAAATACTTATTATGTACTCAGTAATATGTATATGCATTAAACCATTCATGTTGCATACAGTTTTTTTAAGCAATCAAATAAAAACTACCAATCAGGTAAGAAAAAAAACTTGAGATGGTGTTTTTGCCAAAAGTTTTCAGTAAATATTTTTTTTATATTTTTTGTAAATAATGAATGTTATGAGCTTTAATTTGAGATATTAAACATTGAAATCGGTCTATTACTTTAGCTTGTAGAATTTTTGAAATATTTTTTAAAGAAATTTGTGCTCACATTTAACTGTCATATTTCGTTAAATATGATAGGTATCGGTGTCGGATTTTTTTAAAATACTCGTTATGTACTCAGTAATATGTACATGCATTAAACCATTCATGTTGCATACAGTTTTTTAAGCAATCAAGTAAAAACTACAAATCAGGTAAGAAAAAAAAACTTAAGATGGCGTTTTTTGACAAAAGTTTTTTGTAAATATTTTTTTTTGTATTTTTTTATAAGTAACGTATATAATAGGCTCTCATTTGAGATATTAAACATTGAAATCGTTTATTACTTTAGCTTGTAGAATTTTTGAAATATTTTTTAAAGAAGTGGCGCCATCTCTGTTCCTAAGGGGTGAAACTTCCGCTGCTGCGAGTCAAATCACTCAGTTTAGTCTGTACTATCACTGTGCAAAGCGGCTTGCTTTCTTCACGAAGTGCAGCATTTTGTCTCTAACAAGTATGACTACAATGTATGAATACCAGGTTTCCTATATGTTTATCACAATTATTAAAATAAAGGTATACGGATCACTTACGTATTAGCAGTCCAGTGATAAACCAACCACGCACCTTACCTCATTTTAATATTTGTTTAGTTTCCTGGGTAAAGATTACCCCAGAGATAGGTAGATCCGTGTTTTTTCAAACTTTTTCAGGACGCGACTCCCCTTGGTTTGAAAAATATTTGGCGACCAGGGGCCTACCTCCACTTACAGTTTTTTTGTATTATCTTACGTTGGCAATACCAACACTGAATAACCATACACGTTAACGGTGATACTATTTTAAAGATACCGCGGGGTCGCAACCCACAGTTTGAAAACCACTGGGTTAGATAATCCGATTTTTTTTTTATTATTCGACTGGATGGCACACAGGCAAGTCATAAGTACTCCTGAAAACTCCACTGTCTGTATTGTGATTTTTTAAGACATAAAGCTGATGTACGCAATATTTACTGCATTAGTACTACTTACTTTAAAAAAATGTACCTCAACATAATCGAGGGCTAATTGAATTTGGGGTTGATGTAGAGCCAAAATTAAATTTAAGAAATTCCACATTGATATTAATCAAACTAACAGACTGATTAGAATTTTTAGGACACTAGCCTTTTGCTCCCATATAATGTGCAAGCTTCTCGCGATGTTTTTCCGAAACTGAAAACCTCATATTAAAAATTGCGGGCATATATTCCGATGACCTCAGAGGTGCGCCCTGCATCCTAACCCACGACCCTNACACCAATTTTGAACATTTTCAGCTCCCATTATTTTTATTTAATTTATTTATTTATGAGAAGAGAAACAAACGGTCCGTATACAAGAATGTGTGTACAGGAATACTTATGTTTAACATAAGATCTTACAGTTTCCTTAAATTGTAAATGTGCTAATTCCAATCTAAAAAGGATTAGAACTAAAATTATTTTAAAGTTAAAATTAATTGCCATAAGCCGTCTGAACAATGTGTGACGTTTATGAATGACCTTCCAGTGAAAATATATATTACTATTTTTATTAAACTTGTTAACGGCGATAGTGACTAATACAATTTTATTTATATCATAGTACTTACGCGATTATAGTGTGGTAGGTAAACGCGAAGGATGTTCCCACGTCTATCAGGGTTTGGTTCCGGCGGGACGTCCGGCGCGGTAATCTGGACTACGTGTTTTGTTTAGAAACCTTCATTTTATTATCTTCTCCAAAACGGAGCGCCAATATTTCCGTTCCGATATGACTATGATGATGGTATGGGGTTTTCAAAAACTGGCAACATTTAGGCAGTGCCACCAGAGTTGAGGTCACAAGAACATACTTATCAGGAAATGAGAGAGGAATTTTGACATTAACTTGCTTGCTCCTTTTATGCAATCAGTTCTTTATGTAGCGGTGTGTCTACAACAAAATCTGCTAATCATTCACTTCATTTCTCGTGGCGCAACCTATACGTAGGCGCACGCGCAGTGTACCTACCTTCAAAACATGCGACAAATATTAAATACTAGCGTATACCCGCAGCTTCGATAGCTTTTTAAAGCTTCGATAGCTTTGGGATATTTATGAATAATGAGAAAGGGTTAAGAATTAGCCCGAAACGTGTCGTGCTAACCTCGATTTTAAACGTGGTATCCGGGCTTATTTCATATGTTATGTGAGTGAGTCTCACGGTAGTTTCATGTTCAAAATTGGGGTAACATAGATTTTTCTACGATCCTCTCTTCTTAAATCTTTTCTCTTTTATATTTTTTTCGTGTTTTAATTGATTTTTCGGAGGATTATATTTAAATATAGACAGACGTCGTTTTAGACAGATAGCGTAAATTTTTGAATTCAATAATCAACCTTATTAAATTTTGAACCCCTATAAGTGTTTCTAAGTCTCTGATTGTTAGCTTACCTACCTATAATTTATTTTTTTGCATCTAGCTTTTTAAAATGCTGGTTTTCCACATAATCTTTCAATTCCCTTTCCTCCTCTTACGGGTTGCGTTTCGAAAAATCCTTTTCATCACACTTGCTCGTCAAAGATGTTATTCCATGCCAGTATACTAAATGACAATGGCCTCAATTGTTCCCGCGGGAGTTATGGATTTACGTATATAAGTATCTATGGTAGACGACTCGAAAAAATTGACAATCAGGGGGCTACTATGCAATTCGAAAATAGAAGTTCGTATCGTTTTGCTGGCGCAAATATTAATTTATATGAGAGTGAGTGGGACGGTACGATACAAAGTTCGATTCTCGAATTTTGCTGTAGCCCCCTGTATTGGCGGGTAGCCATTATTTTATTCAGTTGTTTTCTTAGCGTCTTTCGTTTGTGTTTAGACACAAGTTAATTTCATTTTTTGTATTTGTTTTCCTCGCAATGTGATGAAAATCATTGTGTGTATCACGGGCCGTAAGGGGATTACAAACTCGAGTCATTAAAAGCCCTCCGCCTCCGGCGTCGGGCTTCTGACAGACTCTCGTTAGCAATCCCCTTCTTACGCCCCTTAATGCACAATGTACTATTCTTAATCCTTTTTTACGTCTTAAAAATAATAAGTATGCCTGCATGAGAAAAAAAATGCTTTCTAGGTTTAAAGGTTTAGCCTGGGCGTTGATGAGTTAGCGAGTAAGGTCCTTTTATAATAAGTATACTCGTAACAAGAGAAGACCTGGCTTATTGTATAGATTAGGTTTATCCGTTATAATGGCCCTCACATTGCCACTTCAACGAGCTAATTCCATATGGCTATGTCGATTCCATCCGTCCTGTACTTAACCTAACTCCACATCAACCAGACGACTGACCGTAAATATTTTCTGAGTAGATAGGTACAGTCACCTACTTGTTACTAATGAAATGATCATGAAGTCATTCCATAAAATGACACCAGATGCCATTTTTATTTAACAAACAAGTATATAGTCATGGATCATGGAATATTGAAAAATGACGGAAGTATTTCTGGTAACTACGTTCAGTATTTACATAGAAAATGTTGTTTACTTAGGTTTATCCCTTCCGCAGGAAATTCCTCTTTTTTATATGATAGGGAGAAAACGAGCAGCGGGTCACCTTAGTGAAAGCAATCACCGCCGCCTTTTAATTTAACCGAGTGCTTTCTGACAATTAATACTGGATTTTTACAAAATATAAATTAAAATAAGTGTACATATATTTTGAATGCCACACACGAAAATTAATGTCACATCAGTGAAAGTGATCGCCGCCGCCTTTTAAGTTAACCGAGTGCTTTCTGACAGTTCCTACTGGATTTTTCCAAAAATATAAATTAAAATTGGTGTATAATTGCATGCCACACGCAATATGGTAGGACGAAGACATGTTCTCCGCTCAAAATCTGGACGAATAAGTACCTACATAGAGAAAGTTTTGGTACCTATCTGACTTTAAATTTTGGAATTTTATAAATAAAAAAATAAAAAATAAATATCACGGGACAATTCACACCAATTGACCTAGTCCCAAAGTAAGCTTAGCAAAGCTTGTGTTATGGGTACTAAGCAACGGATTTATTATAGATAGATACACACTTAAATACATATTAAACACCCAAAACCCGAGAACAAACATACGTATTTTTCATACATATATCTGCCCCGATACGGGAATCGAACCCGGGACCTCAAGCTTCGTAGTCAGGTTCTCTAACCACTAGGCCATCTGGTCGTCAACAACTTTTAAATGTTAAAGATCTTGTAAAATAACTATGCTATGTAAAAAAATTATGCAACTCTGTGGGAATCGAATTATGTGGATTCCTGGTTGTCTGTCTGTCTGTCTGTCTGCCTGTCCATCCGTCTGTCGGTCTGTCTGTCATTACCACTTGAGTAAGATCGTCAAAAATGTGGAAACTTAGAAAAGGGTAATAAATAAAAAATAATAATAAAAAAACTCACGCACGGAAGGTTCCGTACCATTATCTACGCAACATAAGCAAAAAACGCGGGAAAAAAATCACGTTTGCTGTATGGGAACCCCCTTAATATTTATTTTGTTCTATTTTTAGTAAGTATTTGTTGTTATATATCAGCAGCAGAAATACATCAATATTGTGTAAAACTTTCAACTGTCTAGCTATCACGGTTAATGAGATACAGCCTGGGTACAGACAGACGGACAGTGAAGGCTTAGTAATAGGGCCCCGTTTTTACCTTTTGAGTACGGAATCCTTTGTATCTCAAAATCTTTGTCGATTGTGTTTGTTTTTTTATTTTAAATAATAAAATAAAAGTACAATAAAGAGTTTATTTTACATAGGTACCTAACCTATTTACATATACTTTTTTACTTACTTACAATTGTTTTTTCCAACATGGCTATTGTACTCGATACTCGTGGCAGAAATAGAATCAAAACGTGCCCGCAAGTCTAAATATAATATAGTTATACAAGAACTATATTTGGAACTAACTTTAGGTCGTTTTGTTAACATTCCTCGGTTTAAATTCGCCGTGTGAGGCGGCCGCCGAAAATACGAAAAAAGCGAAAACCGCTTAGCAACAGCCTTAGCCGGCGTTATGGCAAGCGACGCTCGGAAAGGAAGCTGGAGCAGGGGGGCTCCTACGAAATTCGAAAATCAAAGTTCGTATCGTGCCGTCCCTCTCTCTCTCGTACGTATTAAAAATATTCGCGGGACGGCAGATTACACGAAGTTCGAATTTTGCACTTCGTATTTAGTACTATTACAGGCCAGACTTTTGCAAGTTCTTAAACTTGTGATGTTTGCTTGTTAGTTTGTTTCGGTCAAATATTACTGGCTGGAATTTTGCATTCATAAAAAAAACACACAAGTTCAGTAGTCTAGCTAGAATCCTGTAGGTAACCTAAAATTCAAAAGTCGGTACCCATTCAAAATCGTGACCGGCTCTAAAATTCTTAGTAGACAATAATAATAATAGTAATGATAATGGGTTCCTGTTGAACTTTAAGTTACTTAGCTTAGTTGGAGACCACTGGACTTGTTTTTTTCTTTATATAGTTTTTTTTAAGGCAGTAGGCGGTTTTTTTTGTTTTTTTTTCATACTGTTTGATATTTCAGTCACGAGTAGACTGAACTGTAAGGTAAGTACAATTTAATTCTAAGTTGACATTTTATTTTTGGCTCACATTTAATTGTATTTCAATTGTTATTAAGTACATAATTTTTCTCAAAAATGACCGTAAAATCTATACATAAATGCTTAGTTTATGGTCAGCGAGAAATTAAAAGTTAAAAATATTGCAGGCGCGCTAGCTCGACAGTAATTTATTATTGTCGAGTCTCAAACTTTTTAAAAAGTGAAAAAGGCCATGGAAATGTTGGCACAAGTCGTATACAGCCAACTCAAATGGCTGCTATATATTTAATCTGAATACATTTTGTTGAGAAAAGGTTTATTCTAATTTAGTTTTTTCCTTCACAATTTTTGAGAAAAGCTTTATATTAGTCTCGGCTGGAATAGCAATTACTGGCTTCGTAATAGTCAAAGTTAGTTAATTAGTTCTTAAAATTGTGTAGTATAACCTGATATTGTGCTTACAATGCATTTTTTGCATTACAATTTACATATGTACTACTAGATAGATCTAATAATCTTTAAAATATACCTACTTTGACGTTCTGTGGCAGACGATCGGCCACCATCCCGCTGACTTTGAGTCCAGTCATCTGCCACAGCGAAGCGTGCAAAAATATCTGACAAATCCTACCGGGGCCTGAAATTGAGTCGTATCAGATATTTATGCATGCTTCGCTGTATCAGACATTAGTGCTGGTGACTTTAACTCAAGAAAGTATTATCGATTTCCCAATCTGGATATCTACCAAAGAAGGCTGAAGTAAACGCGAATTCTAAATTAAACCGCACGCATTCCTGCGCGCCCGTAAAAACGCAGATAAAATCCACCGTCTTTGGGACGTGCCGCCGCCGTGCACACACACACATACACACTTACCTGGCCATTAAATATGGAACTGGGAGAAAAAGTCAACGCAAAAGGTGATAGGAAACAATTCCAAATTTACGTGTCCAATATTACTGGTCTGATACAGACGGAACTAAAGACAGTCTAATTTAATTTAATGAATTTTACTTAATTTAATGAATTTTATTTATTTTAATGAATTTTACTTAATTTAATGAATATGACTTAATTGAATGAATTTAATTTGACTTATTAACATTTAATTAAATTTTATAGTATTTAATGTACTTACTGTAAGTAATTTAATAATTTTAAAATTACCTAATAATTTGATTGAATTTAATGTAATGTAAAAATACAATTTAATATACTTATATTAGTGGGTTTTATTATATCTTAATTTTGTATAATTTGTCTCAGGGCATGATAAAGTAAGGTTATATTATTATTGTTGTTATTATTTTTTATTATGAAAATGCTTAATTTTTATTTTACGAAAGAATGCACCGTAAACTACTTCAACTTTGCCCTCTGGCCCCAACATTGCCTGATTTGATTTAGAATCGATAACTTAGCACTCTTATAGGTTTTAAACTTTTTTTTACACGTGAATTTTTATTACGGGGGGATAAAAGTTTAAGAACCTAAAGGGTGCTAAGTTATCGACTCTAAATCGAATCAGGCAATGTTGGGGCCAGAGAGCAAAATTGAAGCAGTATTACGGTACTAATTATTTGTATATTGATGTGCCCTAACAGGGTAAATGATGAACGTTCATGCTTTTTAAGATCTTATCACAACATTTAGCGCTATAAAGACTTTGAGTTTGAGACTAAGGCTGCGTTTCCACCAGGAGATGTGGGGCTGCTGCTGCGACAGCTGAGCGGAGTGAGGATAAATGAAGCGTTTCTATTGGTTCATGAAAAACATATCGATGGTGGAAGTCTCAATTGGCGTAAGGACAAAATACCGAAAATCACTTTTAAACATAGAAAATTAGAGTTTTTTTTCTCTGTCGATTGGTAGTATTCAAGTTACGATACGCCCCTTACTTTTGCTGTTATCAACATTTATTATTTTAAAATAAAATAGCTTAAGGGACATGATATAAAATATTTGAGCTGAAAAATGGCGTAAATGTATTATTTTTTTAATATTTGGGTCGTAAGGGGCTGTGGCAGTCTCATATGTCCTTTACGACTCGGCTCATGTCGTTAAAAAAACCCAACAAATATAATAAAAGGGCGTATGGGTCAATTATTGTTTCATTGCCCTTTACACCCAACATTTTATAACGAATAAGATAAAAAAGCAAGAAGTTGTTGGGCGTAACCTTACCGCCTGTACCTATTTCTTGTACCTAACATCGAAATACTAACGCGTCTACCTACCTTCCACGCGCCGAGCGTTAGCGCATTGCACATTCGGTCAGTCGTGCCAGACACGTCAAACACGGAGGACGTATTTGATTGCCTACGTTTGTTCTTTGTCAACGCGCGTATTTTTTTATAAGATGCCAAAAGAAAAACAAAAAAATAAGATTAAGTTGATGGATCCCCTAATGGCTTGACGCCGAGCTAACATTTCCGTAATGGAATTTCAGTCAAGGATGTTGAGGTAAATTTCTCATAGCTACTTTGTTTATTTTAAGCTGTCCTGACAGATCCTAATAAAGGAAGCCTGTGCCCAGCAGTGGGACGTATATAGGCCGAGATGATGATGCATACATAATAATAATTGGCCTGTATAATTAATTATGTATGTTGAGGGTTAAAAATGGTATAATCGGAACGTCGTAATGGACATTAAAAAACAGCAATTTATACAATAAGAAATACTTTTATGGGCGTAAGGGGTATAAAAAGCAAGAGCTAGAGTAAATTGTCCGTCGTAAGGGGCAGTAGCAAACAGATATTTAAAAAAAAAGGTGTAATTGGTACGTCGTAAGGGGCATTAAACAACAGCAACTTATAAAATAAGGAATACTCTTATGGGCGTAAGGGCCATCAAAAGCTAAAACTAGAGTAAATTGTTAGTCGTAAGGGACAGTAACAAACAGACATTTTAAAAATTGAGGTTACTTTATGGGTGTAAGGGGCACTTAAAGTAAAATACCTTGCTTGCTTCTTTAAGTTCATTAAAATACCTTGTTAATGTTAGGACGTAGGAGGCATCAAAACAGATGGTTTTTAGAACTTGTAGTGATTGAAACAACAACTCAAGCAAGCATACTCCCAAATGTGCAAGCAAGCGTGCAAGAAAGCATGCAAGTAAGCATGTAAGCAAGCAAGCATGTAAGCAACCACCTAAGCAAGCTTGCAAGTGAGCATGTAATTTTGTCAATCAAATCAACAAACATGCAATTTTATTGGCCTGGGTTAGATGAACATCGCGTGTTACCCCGATCCCGCGATGACCGGTCTATGGTATCTCCTCCAGCGCTCATGAAGCGGGCTGGCGTTCCACTCCCTCACAGCTGCAATCAGTGTGTTAGAGGAAGCATAAATAGTGCAAACATGCATGCAAGCAAGCGTGAAGCCAGAAGGCAAGCATGCATGCAAACAACAAATCAAGCAAGAATACTCCCAAATGTGCAAGAAATAGTGCAAGCAAGCATGCAATCAAACATGCAAGCAAGCATGCAAGCAAGCAAGTAAGCATGTAAGCAATAATGCAAGCCAGCAGAGTTAGTACGCCAGTGGTGGTAGTGAAAATCATTTCATCATCATCGTCATCAACAACATCATCAGTTCGTTTATCGCTACCCCCCGGAACTATGCTATTTTCCGGGATAAAAACTAATTTACTTGGCGATTTTTAACAGCTGCAATATCTTCCTTGACCCTCTCAGCTATAAACAAACAAGTCAGCCATAGCCGAGCATTTGTTGGAGTCAGGACCAAACCACTGGATTGAGCTTCACAATCCCAAAGTTCTGTCCACGGAACGTCATTTCTACTCAAGAATGGTACGTGAAGCAGTTGAAATAAAAAAGCATAAAAATGTCAACCGGGACGATGCATATAAGCTTTCATCTTCGTGGAATCCTGTTATTAATAAGTGTCGACGTCGGGATGAGTGTTGTGAGTCGGTGTGATGGAGTGACAAATAAAAATCACCAAGTGCGGGTAGTTCGTGATACGAGTGCTGGTACTATTAGTGATCAAGTGCGGGTAGTTCGAAGGACTCGCGCTGCTAGGCAGACTTGACACCCCACACTTCAGTCCACTCGTGACCACGGCCACTGCAATGTTGCCGAAACGTCGAGGTAAATATTACTCGTGTGTGTTAGCGTGATAAGTCCCGTTGGTGGTATTTTGACTATGAGTGAGAATCACGAAAGTTTAAAACTTTATAAAATTTATTTGAGTTTTATTTAACTTTTAACTTATAATGTCCATTTAAAGAAAATGTTACAAATTACATATTTTTTAAGGGGACGTGCAAAATTATGGCTTTTGCGCGTTATTTTAAATAATTAAAGTGGTTCTTTGAGTTAATTCACTATTTTTTTTAATTTTTCTACAGGAACTTACGTCCAAATATGTAGCAAATAAAATATAAAATGTCCTATAAGACCAAAAATCGGTTACTACATTATTTATTTATTTACGGTTTATGGGTGTAAGGGGCTATGACACCCGTATGTCACGGGCGTAAGGGACAGCTATTTTTCTTATTAAGCTTTTTACGAAAATGTCTATAGTTTTACGTTGAAAAGCAAGAAAATTTAAGATTTTACGTAATTATAACGTCCTGCTAAGTTAAACATTAACAATGCTGTGAGGGTTTGAAAATTACCAAAAACTTCTTTTCGCTCTCCTGAAAAGTAGCATTTTGTCCCTTACGTCAATTGAGACTTCCACCATCGATATTCCTCGCAATACGTCCTCGCACATCTCTGGTGGAAAAATATCCTAAATGGAATACCTATTATTTTTTACCCAGTAATCTACCATTCCCTGCGACGGGCACCAGAGCAGCAGGGCGACTACGGAAACTCGAAGTTCGTGTCGTGCGGTCCCTCTGACACTTATACTATTTAATACGAGAGCGAGAGGGACAGCACGACAAGAACTTCGAGTTTCGTAGTAGCCCTGCAGAGGCAGACCTAGGAGGGATGGCGGGACGATTTGGACCGATTCCAGTCAGATTGGCAAGAGCTGGCCAAGAGTAGAGACCAGTGGAATAAGAAAGAGGAGGCTTTTGCCCTGCAGTGGGACACATTATAATCAAGTTAAAAAAAAAACTACCTACCCAATTGTTACAGCGGCCATAGAAAAAAACAAACCGTTTAAAAATACGATTCGAAAGATGCAGCCCTGTGACTGATGGACAGCAGAGCTTTAGTAATAGGGTCCTGTTGGTACCCTTTTTATACGGAACCCAAAAAAATAGCGCTAATGACTAATGACACATAAACGTAACAATCGAATAGCAAGGTTTTCGAAAGCCTATAATTGAACTCTGTTAAAAGTTTCAGCTTTAAGTTACTGAAGCTTTTAAAGAAATAACAACAAAAAGAAACAAGAGCAGAAAACAGACGGAGCTCGTTATTTTTGCCCGGCTGTTACAACAGAAGGTAATGTATTTCACAAGGGGGAGCCCGGGTTTTCCCAGACAATATTTTTCGCAAATGATTCATACCTATGGCTGAACGATTTTTTTCCGTAACTGTAAACAATTCAGGATATTTTAATTTAAATTCAGCTTTTGTCCCACGTACCTACCTTGAGTTTAGAGAAGCTCGATATTTCGGCACAGGTGCATGCTATGCGCTATGCCATGATCACTAGGGACAACTGCGCATGCAACTGTGCCGAAATAATTATCGAGCTTCTCTAAAATCAAGGCACGCTGAACAAAACCCGAATTTAAAACATTGAATTCAGGATATATTTCAGGACTATCTTGTAGAACCTTATAGTTTACTAGCTTTTGTCTGCGGCTTCGCCCGCGTGGAATTTGGTTATCGTGCACTGTTCCCTCGGGAACTGTGCATTTTTCCGGGATAAAAAGTAGCCTATGTCACTTTCTGGCCCATAAACTATCTCTATGCCAAAAATCACGTCGATCTGTTACTCCGTTTCGTCGTGAAAGACGGACAAACACACAAATATACAAACACACAAACACACACTCTCGCATTTATAATATTAAGCGGATATGGATGTAAGGTTTGTTTTATAAAAACCCTGCAATACTTAAAGTGTAAAAAAACCGTTCGTCCATATGAAACAGTTCGCAAGAATCATTTGGGAAATATATTTTCGGCGAAAAACAGTAAACCGTTTCACAAACAGTTGAAGTATTTTTTGCGTTAATTCTCAGAATTATCTCATAAACATATTAAACATATTATGTAAAATCGATACACGTATTTGATACAGCTTAATGATATTGAGAAACTTAAATGTATGACTATTAAATTTTCTAACCGTAAAAAAAAGTTTTCAAATTGGACTCATAAAATTTTTTTTGAGTCGCATATGTATAGCTGTAAATTGCTTAAATACCTTTTCTCTTATACCTATTATAAACCTTTAAGTTTCGACATGACTACAGGAAAATCGCATTTTTTATTATATTGCATTTATTTTCAAATAATCTTCACTATTTAAATTCATTAAAGTATTGTCATTACTTCAATTTGAATTATAATTATAACTCTACTCGTAAATTTGTATTTGTCAGTGCGCTTCGTCGTTCGAATTGACAGAAAAACGGCCAGTACTTATCTATTAATTTATCTAAATATAATAGTATGCAACCTCGCTATAAAA
Organism: Choristoneura fumiferana; assembly: GCF_025370935.1. NCBI lineage: Eukaryota > Metazoa > Arthropoda > Insecta > Lepidoptera > Tortricidae > Choristoneura > Choristoneura fumiferana. The sequence continues at coordinate 1,466,397 of NC_133495.1, read as the reverse complement.
TATTTAATTGACGTAATGAGGGCTATCGTTTTTTGTCTCACTAGATGGCGCACTGTTGCGTGAGGTTTTTAAGTATGGCTTTCAAAGTCTGTTATTACGGGCGTGAAAACAAAGTTTAGATTAAAATCGTATTTAATACACCTTAAAACCGTAGCATAAAAATATCGAGCATACCACAGTGTTGCAAAGTCCCCGTTTTGTTCGGAAAAAAGGGAGGACAAAGGTTTCCGAAAGACAAAACTGTCTCAAAACACAGACATTCATTGCCCCGGAACGCATATTTGCCATAATTAATTTCAGATATTGCAAAATATTCACAAAATAATTCTAATTATAAATAAACCCGCGTAGCTCACCCAAAAACTATGAGATTTGACATTTCGGAGACCTCACGCTACACTAGCGCCTCTAGCGGCGAATTCATTCGCGATAGCCCTCATTGACACCTTCTACTGGGTGGGCCCGGTAACAGGAGCAAAAAATTAAAACACAGGTTCTGCTACTCAAATGGACTTACTTTAGTTCTGCAACTTTCAAAAATTAAGTAATTTTATCATTATGTTTATTCCAAACAAATTAAATGGTATTTTCAATGTACGGCATCCAATAGCCTAAATGACATCGCCTGTCACGTAACAAAATGACGGATTTCGCAATACATTGTTTGTCCAATCTAATTCAACTTTAAACTATATTAAAAATCATAATACAAGTTCTCAAAAGTTAAGATTGGTTTTTTGGAATATTTTTGTATTTTTTATTTCAATTCCAAATTTTTTTGTTACTTTTACGGTCATTCCGTAAAACCCATATCGAAAATACAAACTGAAATATAGATGCATAGAAAAACCAGAAAAATAAGACCAGCGCTGGGAATCGAACCTAGGTCCTCGGCTTTCCGTGCCATGTGCTACACCACTACACCACCACTGGACATATCTCAGCTTGTTTGTTTTCTTATTTAGTCACTTAAGCAGCGACTGCGACATCTATGTTGTAGCCCTCTTCGAGAAACTTTCAACACCCCATTGGAACTAACCGCTCACCCGGACAAGAGATGTCGTTATTAAGCAATCAAATTAAGATTTGTTTTTTGGAATCTTTTTGTATTTTTTATTTCTCAAAAGTTCTAAAACTAAAGTAGCTGGAGATGAATGGCAGCTGTGGTTTAATTGTTTGCTCCTGTTACAGGGCCCACCTTGTATACACTTAGCGAATCTTGCCAAAATAACAATGTGAAAATAAAATTTCCGGCGTCGTGATCCAATAGAATATTTCTGATTCCTACTACGATTTTCAACCTCTCAACCTCTTATCTCTTATCACCATGTTTTGGCGCCCGCGCGTCACGCTAAATTTTATATCTTCATCATCATCATCGTCATCAGCTTTTATACGTTCCACTGGTGGGCACAGGCCTCCTCTCAGTATGGGAGGGCTTGGGCCGCGGTTCCAGTGCAGATTGGGAACTTCACACACACCATTGACTTGCTTCTCAGGTTTGTGCAGGTTTCCTCACGATGGTTTTATTAGCTCGTGGTAAATTTAAAATGTGAAATCGCACACGAATTTCGAAAAAACTCAGACCTGCGAGCCGGGGTTTGATTTGAACCCACGATCCCCTGCTTGAGAGGCCATAGGCAACCACGGCATTTTTTTAAATTGATATGTTTACCTATTTAAAAAAATGATAACTAAAGGTTCTGATAAATGATCAAAATCAAAACGACTTATGTAAGAAGGCCGCAATGGGCTCTTTACATGTCACCTTTTTAAACTACCAGCGATTTCGGAAGGACCATCATTGCCATGAAGAATGAGCCGCAACAAACTTGATAGAAAACCTTATAATGAGCATTCTAGCGAATGTTAATACAGGTAGGTATTACAGGTTATAAAGAATAACAATGCATATGTGTAGAATTAATATTGTGCAGAATCGCGACTAGGAAGAAACAATAATGGCATAAGTACTTAAACGTCGAATAATCCGTTTTTAGCTTTTGCTGAAAAAAAAATTTATTTCCTTAATGTGGGTTAATTGTTACATTGCATTATATGGGAATTTCACTTTAAATTTAGCTTTAATTTTTTTTCTACAATTAGGAAATTCTGGTTCTTCTTACTCGCAAAACACGAGCACTATTGATTTTGACGAAGAAAAAAGCTTTTTTACTTAATGTGGGTTAAATTGTTGTATTGCATTATATGGGAATTTTCATTTTAAATTTAGCTTTAATTATTTTCTAGAATTAGGAAATTCTGGGTTCTTCTTACTCACAAAACACGAGCACTATTGACGAAGAAAAAAAACTTCCCCAATTTTTACTTATACTGTATGAAAAAAGTCACATAAATGAAAAAAAATTAGGGACACTTTTTCTTCATCCAAATTAATCTCGTAATGATTCTGAGTACGACGAAGCCGAAAATACCAAATCCTGAAAAAAAAAACATTTAATTAAAGTGAAAATGCCCATATTAATGGATTCCACATAAACTTTGCAAGTTCTGCTGTGACGTGTGCTAGTGTAAGTTAGCAGGAATGTATATGAGGCGGCGACGCGGACCAGCCTTTAGTTCGAAGCCGATCGCGAATACACGAGGTTGTCTCGTGTGGATACAGTGATGAAGTGGTTAGTTATAGCGTGTTTTCTGCTCTGGGCGAGACACGGCGAAGGGGGTGGTAAGTTGCACTTTACGTTAGCTAACAAATCCTGGATTAACGTAGGTTATTAGGATTATAAAGTAGGTTTTAGCGTAGGTCTGGTAATTAAAAGTTAAGTGCTATATGTTGACAGTGGTGTTTTTAATTTGTGACCTTATTTGTTTGAAACCTATAGTGCCGGAGGTGTTTAAGATATTAAGTGGTCCGAAGTTTGAAACTTAAAGAAATGTCGGTTATTTAGCGGTCAAATTACTTGGGTTATTGTTGAAATGTTACTGCAAAGTTTAACTTCATGGCACTTAGGTTTAACATAAAATACAGTACAAGCAATATTTTATAAATATATGTAGGTACAAATCTAAATAAAAAAGTAAACAAATTGTTATAAGATTATTTTAAACTAGAGATTCAGTTAGTAAAATAACGCCGTAAGCTATTAAATTCGTACCCTCGAAACTTAATCGGCGAACTGGAATAAATTACTCGATATAATAAGAAATAATAAGTATTTGACTAATTAATTTTAAGGATCTAAAAATGTTATAAATAGTGATTAGTGGTAATGTGGAGTGGATACTGTTATTATTAATCTTAAGCCTACAAAACTTTTGTCCTTGTATTGTGTGCGTCTACCCTATTTAAATGATTTTCAAAAAACATTTTAATTTTTATTTATTTCATTAAGGTTTAAAACATTACCTTCTAAACTGAAAAATAAGAAACTACTTGTTATGATTTGTTATCTTCGATTGTATTCTAAGAAATCGTATCGTTCCTGTATTCCTGTTAATTTTTGTAGGTAATTTCAATTAAAACATGAGTTATTAATTATTTTCCTGTTATAAATAATTAATATCAACAAGCGACGCGGGCGGTTGATAACGTACTTATTGTTTTCGTAAGTTCATATTTTTCAACAATAGTAGATTACGTTACTTAGGACGATAACCCGGAAGATGAGAGCAAAACCGGGTGGCGCGATTTTAAGAATAATTAAAATATTTACGCGCGTTTATCGAAGAACAGTTATAAATAATTATTAAGTTTTTGTACGACATCTTGGGTCAAGTAACAAAACTTTTTATAGATTTTGCAATTAGAAAAAAGCTAATTAAAGGATAGTATTTATCACAACAATATCATAAAAAGGTTACAAGTACATGATATTTTATATATTAAAAAAAGTGAAAACCCTGTATTTCACCTACCCGGAGGCAGCGTGCCCAGCATGCTTGCGGCATTCCCTAACAGTACGGTAGGGTTGCCATAAGTGTGGGGACGGCGAAAAAATACCCGGCCCCGGGGTCGCGTGAGACGCCAACTAATTTATCAGACACCTCGCGAACAAATTTTTTGGTCTTTGTTTTTGGTGAAGAAATGCTTCATTTAAGGTAGACTTCCGACTAGAGCGGCTCTATCGCAACGGCCGCAGCGTCAGAGCCGCTGCGTCAGTGTCGCAGCGGCTCTGACGCAGATTGGCTTCCGAGCAGCGCGACTCCGGTATCAGTCAGTTTGTTGTTATTCCAAGCAAAATAACCTCAAAACCATGGCGATAGCGTTAGTGACGCCGGAGCCGCTCTAATTGGAAGTCTGCCTTTACCTATCCTCGCGCAGCACAGCTCTGGAAACTAAAACTAAAACTTTAATTAAAAAAGAGAGACGGGCCTCTTGGCATGGTGCCCATCACGCAGGCAGCATTCCCGCGTTGAACTGCGATTGAGATTCTTTGCGCGAGAAAGCTGCCGGCGCGAGGGTTGCCTGTTGCCTCCCATTACCTATTGCTGAGCTCCCTGTGTAGCTCCAGCGCACCCTTACCCCAAGGACCTAGAGTCTCGACGCCGAAAGCAAAGAAATGATATTGGGCGCCGAGACAGCTATATTTTGTGACCTTGAGGCGTTCCCGGGCGTCTGCCGCCGCCCCCGCACATTTGGTAGTTGCTGGTAGGTAGGACGCCGCCAGGGTATCTGTACAGGTAGCGTCCCACACCAGCGCACGGCCTGTCTTCCAGGGTATCAATGACATTCCGTCAGGGCGCTTGCCATCGCTCCGTACAATGTGGGGCTCCAGAGCAGCGGGAACGTTGGCACTAACGAGCGCCCTTCTGAGAATGTCGTTGAGAGCGGCGTGGCGGGACAGGCGGCCGGCGCCCGAGGAGCAGGAGAGGTGGCCGAGACAGTCCACTGGAGCCCCACAAGAAACACAATTGTGACTTGCGCAGATCCCAACTCCCAGCCGGAGGCCCACCTCTCTTTTTTAATTAAAGTTTTAGTTATAGTTATTTTAATTTAATAGTAGTTTTAGTCCTATAGATATTTTGTATTTTATTAGCGTTTCTATTGGTTAATGAAAAGCACATTCCTCGTAACACATTCTCACACATTATTGGTGGAAATGGAAACGCTGCCTCGAGTAAACACGCTTTTCGTATTCTCTGGGTTGCCTATCGAAAATGTTCACGCCACGGCACTGGAGACTAGTCAATTATAATGAGCTGTTCTGGTTTTTAACTAGCCAGAATTCCAGGTTTAATGAGCACGGTCTCCTTGTAAACAGCACGTTGCAAAACAATCTAAAATTAGTTCATTGGAAATTACTGAGTTTATTCTCAGTAACTGTACCCTTAGTGTAAGTTTTCGGTTACAAAATACGTCTCGATCGCGTTCGCGTCAAAATCTCAATTTGTATGGAAACACGAACAGCGCAAACGTGCCGCTAGAGGCGCTGTTCGTGTTTGCATACGAAGTGAGATTTTAACGCGAACGAGACGTATTTTGTAACCGACAACTTACACTAAGGGTACTAGGTACTACTGATCGACGGAGAGAGCTTCAGTGCCTATCGAGATAGTATAGCCGTTGTCAAAGATGCTGGGCTGGCGCCATCCATACTTATTTAATATTATGTGTGTGTGTCTGTATGTTTGTCCTTCTTTCACGCCGCAACGGAGCAACGGTTTGACGTGATTTTTGGCATAGAGATAGTTTATGGGCCAGAGAGTGACATAGGCTACTTTTTATCCCGGAAAATGCACAGTTCCCGAGGGAAAAGCGCGCGACAACAGTTAGTAAATTATAATTTAGTATTTAATGAGGAAAATTTAACTGCACTCGTTGAGCCATTTCGAGATCTAACATATTACATACGTAAATATATCTATTAATTGGCGCGCATTGAGTCGATTCAAGGGTAGGCAGATGCCACAGACAGACAGACAATCATTGGCGTCAAACTTACAACACCCCTCCCCTCTTGGCACTGGAGGTTAGAAAGAACCTCTAACGCAAGCATTTTCAAGCTTTTGGTTTTAACGGCACACTTCTCGTTCATCAAAGTTTCACGGCACACCCGTATAAAATTGCCAAGTGCGAGTCGTTCGCGTTTTTCCCCATTCTTAATTTACACCAGACGTATTTATTCCATACCATGATTTTTCCATTCGCATATTTTCCCACTATATTTATTTATCAATAATTTATTTTCTTGACGGGATTTGTAGACATTCGAATATGTATTTTACCACACAAACGGAGAGGTAGGTTAGATTAGTTAGGGGTCTAGTTTGGAGTCTGATAGATATGTTCTGTATTGTATCAAATATGTTCCTGTTAATAAAAATATTTGTATTTGTATCTTCAGATGCCCGAAGGGCGAACTGCACAGAAATAGGAGCGCCGCAAATTTGCGGGGCTCCGTCGGCATAAGGCGTAATGGGTTGCCCATTGAGAAAAAAAGTGGTAAAACATGCGTGGCTAAAAATCCCGTCAAGAAAATAAACTATTGATAAATAAATATAGTGGGAAAATGTGCGATGTTGTAAATTAAGAATGGGGAATAACGCGAACGAAAACAAATTGGAGTGGGGAAAAATAATAATGGAAAGTTTGCTACGCGGAATTAACGAGTTTGGGGAAACGATCTATACTCCGTTTGAGAGCTACGATGCCACAGACAGAGAGACATTGGCGTTAAACTTATAATTTATTATTATTATTATTTTTTGTATTTTTTTCTTTAATTGTATAATATACTTTTTAAGTATTTTATTTGTAATTATATTATTATGAAAAAATGTCTTTCTGCCAAGTTTCTTGCGGCGCATTCTTCTTGGCAATGATGGTCTTTCCGAAAGCGCTGGTAGTTTAAAAAATGACGTGTAAAAGTGCCCATTGCGGCCTATTTACTGAATAAATCATTTGAAATTTGAAATTTGAAATAATTTATGCGTCGGGGGTAAAAAACACCGTAAATCGATAATTTTGCATTACTCCCTAATACATCACAGACCAAGCCCGTCGAGTTCAATTTAAAACCCGACCTTGGCGGCAATTTCATGCCTATACTCAGCCTGGGTGGGACCAATAATTAAAATAAATTGGTTGTGGCACTCATAAAAATAAACTGTAGCCTAATAACGTCTAAGTCCGTGTCACACGTCTCCACATCACGTCGAATTGGAAGCAATTGATTTAAATTGAGTGCATTGATGATGTTTAGAAGTGAGATTGTTTAAATTTTGAGGGCGGGAGTTGCACTCGACGGGTTGGATGTTGGTTGTGTGGCGTAGACTGATCGATTAACGTTTAATTTGCTAAACATTTTAGCCCGTCTCGCAAAAAGCGGGTCCACGGTGGATGCTGAATGCTTCCAGCTGAAGCAACTGGAGGTCTACGGCCTATGTCCAACAGTGGACGTCCTACGGCAGATAGGATGACGCAAAAGGGGGGGTGTTATAAGACAACTTAGGGATGGGCGAATAAAAAAAAGATATATCGTATTGATAGTTTTAAAAATATCGATGTAGTTATATGCAGAGTAAAAAATTTCTATACAAAGAAATTGTTACCCCAAAGCGCGATTACCTAAAGTATTGTCAAAATATTCAAAAGTGGAAAAAACATGTTATTGTTGTGTTATGTTTTTTGGTTGCAACTTTATTAGTTTTTTTTTTATAAATAAATAAATATCACGGGACAATTCACACCAATTGACCCAGTCCCACAGTAAGCTTAGCAAAGCTTGTGTTATGGGTACTAAGCAACGGATAAATATAATTATATAGATAGATACATACTAAGGGCACATGACACACCCACTAGCACGAGACATTCAAAATGTATGCAGTTTCTTACATTATGTCCGCTCGATCTTCCAATGAATAATGATAAAAGTCAGATTCGCGATTAATAGAAATGTAGAAAGGATATCAAAATTTAAATAAAAATGAAGTTAATATAAAATGCAACAAAGATCTTAATAAAATATCGAAATTGATACGAATTTGATATTAGGAATTAAATATCGATTATCGGTATTTCCATACTAAAAATATCGAGGACATATGTCGATTATTTTCTAAAAAATATCGATATTTTGTTACATTGTTTTTTTTACCCAAGCCTAGGACAACTGGAAATAACAATCCTAAGTATGCTGTTATTTATTTACCTCCACTATCTTTATGACCGGGAAACCCCAAAATATTTTAGTCATGCTGTCCCCTATTCTGGAGTTACGGTCGGATCAACATACATACATTGACTCCTCCATATTCGGAGTAGGACAATAGGCTATTAAATATCTAGCGACGCTATTGCCAACTAACTCCGGGTCTTCGGATTTTAGCACTGGTTTTTCTTTTTGTTGTTATTTTTGAGTTTGAAGTACACTAAGTAGTATTTACACTGCTTCCAAATTAAATTTTATAGTATTTCGACATGATATACTCAGTAAATAACATCATTATAAGAAACTACCCGTTACCCGCGACTCCGACCGACCGCATAGAAATCTTTTTTTTTTCTTTTTATTTGACTGGATGGCAATTGGCAAACGAGCAAGTGGGTCTCCTGATGGTAAGAGATCACCACCGCCCATAAACATCTGCAACACCAGGGGTATTTGCGTTGCCAATCTAGAGGCCTAAGATGGGATACCTCAAGTGCCAGTTATTTCACCGGCTGTCTTACTCTCCACGCCGAAACAACAGTGCAAGCACGCTGCTTCGCGGCATGATTAGCGAGCAATCCGGGCGGACCTTGCACAAGGTCCTACCACCTGTAAAATTCTGTTATCGATATCGCTATCCCGCGGGAACTTGCAATTTTCCGGGATAAAAACTATCATATGTCCGTCCCCGAGACTCAAACTATCTGTCTACCGAAATAACAGTACAGAAGATATGTTAGCTACCATCGAGATTAATCCCATGATTCCGAAAATTGGCATGATGTCTTCTAAATGCACTAGACCTAATAAAACTCTTAAATTTACCTAATTATCTGAAAAGCTTTCTTTAAAATAGGTATGCCTTGTCGTTGCAGTCTAGGCCGCCTGGATCTGGCACTATACTACATATTCTTCGTTTTTTTTTAAGCATTAGAAAGAAGGTAAGCGATCTTGACGTGTCTTTTTATTGAAAAACACTTTTGAAAAATTAGTCAAAACGAATATTTAAGAACTAGCTTTTGCCCGCGGCTCCGCCCGCGTGGTATTCAGTTATCGCGCGCTGTTCCCTCAGGAACTGTGCATTTTTCCGGGATAAAAGTAGCCTATGTCACACTCGGGCCCATAAACTATCTCTATGCCAAAAATCACGTCGATCCGTCGCTCCGTTACGGCGTGAAAGACGGACAAACACACAAAAATACAAACACACTTTCGCATTTATATTATAATTATTGGTAAATTAGTATTAGTATATAGTACATGAGTATGGAAACAATTAGCAAGGTCATTGATCATTTGTATGCTTTTGGTATAAGTGCATGTAATAAAGACTCGTAAAGATTGTTTACCCTTTTACTAACGCTAAAAAAACGAAGTATACCTACGAAATGAAAAATTCGAACTTCGTATCTTGCCGTCTCGCTGACGCTCATATTATTTAATACGAGTGTGAGAGGGACGGTATGATAAAAACTTCGATTTTCGAATTTTGTAGTAGCCCATACTTATAATAGCGTAGTAGATGCTTTAACCCCTGGGTTATAATTATAAAGGTACGCTTTCATTGACACTTCTCCGCGCTTTGCTTCAAAGGAACTGCACCGTAAGAAGGGCAGGAAATTATTGTAATGTAAACTATAAATGATCAATGCGCAATAACCTTCGATATACATATTATTATATTAACGTTGCGTCATTAGGTCAATGCTGTGTGGAAAATATTGGGATTGTTTAACAACACGAGTAACTTTGCCTAGTTTTTCTATGATTAACTTGTAGTGAAAATACAAGTTCCCAATCTAAATGCTGACATCTAGTAGAAGAGTGAACCGTTGTTGCTCTGAGGATGAACTCTGGTATAGTTCGAAACGCGTCAGTGTTGTGTGGTGGTGGTGGTGATAGTATAATGTGTGTGAGTTCTCATTGTGTGGAGCTGCATAAACACATCGTTGCATAGATGTTAGCTAGTCGTGGGTGAGTAAAGAAATGGTTTGTAGTTCATCAAAATCATTTCAAGTTCTCACTAGATCAACATGCCTTTTCAGTTAATTTCATGCATGCATATACTTTCAAAAGATTCCCATAGTTACCTATTGAATGGAAACTTGCTTCGTGAAAATGTTAAAATTTCCAGAAACTTCATATATGTGCATTTTTGCATTTTCCTGCACTGCAGCATTGTTGAGAATTTTCTGCAACTTGTACATCTCTATTGCCGACTAAGCTATCCTGCAATGAATCTCTAATGTATACGGTACCCTTGCTCTAGAATTCTAAAATCGTCTCTAACTGTACCGGATTCTAAAACAAAATTTTAAATTTAAATTCGAAATTTGAATTTCCGTCAAAACAAAATCATTAGGATGTGCGGTCCCGTTAGTGGTTCGCTTGGCAACAGTTTGCATAATGTGAAAGGGCTTACGTACACTGCAGGCCTAGATAACTATGCACTCTTAAATAAAGAGAAGTAACTACACTAGCTCGCGTAGAAAATAGGCAAATTCGGTCCTGGATCCTTTTTTTTGACATAAGAGGCTTCGTTGCAAAACGTCAGCCTTGTAGGTCCAAGTCAGTCAGCCAATCAGGACTTTTACTTTGTATAATTTAAATTAAGATTAGTGTCATGTAAGTATGTACAATACAATACAATACAATGAGTACCTATGTGTATAATGAGTCTTCATTGCACACTACAAATAGTAAGCGATACAGAAACAGGTACACAGAGAGATAAATAAATAAATGTAGTAGTAATATAATGGCACTTCGAGACGGGGCGTCCCAAAGTTAAAAAATGAAGTCATAGTTTAGGTTAGTCATACTTTTAATGTACCTACAAGTTGACTCAGTGGCGGACTAAGCTCGTTCGGGCCCGGGACGGCAAAGCTGGTCCTATACCACGAAGTGCAAAACTCGAACTTCGTATGTTGTCCTTCCGCTGACGCTTATGTCATTTCATAAGCGAGTGAAAGGGACGGTGCGATACGAACTTCGATTTGCGAGTTTCGTAGTAGCGCATCTGAAGCAGTCAGCTTTTCCGTCCCGGGCCCCTATTCCAAAAAGGTTAAGAGCAACTAAATTGCGGTAAAAAAGTGACCATCCACGGGCAACCCTTGATAATTTAGCGTGATTTAGCCTTGTATAAAAGTGGTTGTTCCACTTTTTTTTTATTTGCAAATTATGATATGAGATTGTCAAAAAAAATCGTATTACACCCGTACAAAGCCGCGTCGGGCAGCTCAGTGGCGGACTAATAGTGGGGCGGAAAAGTGGGATAGTAAAGTCCTGATTACTTAACAATGCAAAAAATATCCTTAGTACATCACTGGTGACCCAAAAACAAATTTTACATTCCTAAAAATACTGCTAAAATGTATGTCATCATAATATATTTTACGAAAAGATCATTATATTTTTTAACACATGCTTTCGTTAGGCACAAAATTCGCTCCCATCGCCTGTCATCGGCTAGAGTGATCATAGACTGTTACCGAACCAGTCAGATACACCTTTGGCCTCATCTGCACTTTACATAGTGAGATAGGGATCAGTTTTATATAAAAAAAACCTGCAATCCATTCGAATACTTCTCGCGACCCAATGGGCGACCCGAGGTTAAGAAACACTGTCGTGTTTATCTAGTGTACCCTTGGCAGTGTCCCGACGTGTATCAGGCGCGAATACCAGCTGTACCGGCCGGACAGGTAGAGGGCAATAGCCGGCGTTGTCCTCAGCCGCTAACGCTATTGGGTGTCTTCGCGTCGCATGTGCGATATATTACGTATGTATCCTATCCTAATACTCGTATAATATACACAGTGTTTTTCTTCATTTCCGTTAACTTCGGCAGACGGCTCAGTTCATTCAATTTAGTTTATTTAATTCAGACGAAATCCACATTAGGTTAGTAACTATGTCCTATGGGCTAGTGTCAGTATTGTACATTCAAAGTAAATAAAAATTAGAAGATGTCTAGACTATAGGTGGGTATGAAGTTGTATCCATATCCTCATAGATAGAATCTACTTGGTAATTAACATTATGGCTAAATAAAAAAAAACTTTTTTTCGCAAATTATTTTAGTTTTTTTTTCATATACCTCTATGGCCCTATACATACTTAATAATAACTTCACAGTAATTGTTAAAGGTCAAATTATAAAATTTACAAATAAGTAATTGACGTGTCAATAAGAGAGACATTGTAAAAACTAAAGCCGCATTCACAATTATCTGTCGTGTTGTTTTGTGATGCTCTCTGTCAGTCTCCCTCTATAGCTTTGACGCGACAGAACACAAGCCGTCACAACACACTGCATCAGATAAATGTGAACGCAACCATATAAAATGTATGAAACCGATACCGTTCTGATGCGTCACGACACAACACGACAGATCAAAAAAAAATCATTTATTCAGTAAATAGGCCGCAATGGGCACTTTTACACGTCATTTTTTAAACTACCAGCGCTTTCGGAAAGCCCATCATTGCCAAGAAGAATGCGCCGCAAGAAACTTGGCAGAAAGTAACAGTATACAATTAAATAAAAGAAAATACAAAAAATAATATTAATACAGGGATGTATGGGGTCCCTTAGTTACAAAACTAAACACTAACTATTATCTACGTTCAGTGGAAGTGTAGACTGCTTCCACCGTCATAAATAAAAAAAAAATCTGAAATTTATATTTCAGGTCAAGTAACCATTAAGCTTTTAATAAATGTGAATGCGGCTTAACTTTTTCAAAAGTTCGTATTTATAGAAAAGTAGCTTTTCCTTCCTGACGAGAGGGAGCAAAGTGCATATCGTCGCTTCGGAGGTAAAGATACTAAAGCGACACTTTGGGCCAAATTGAGTTATATATACCACCGGAATCAGCGAATTTTTCTGCTTCGATCTATCTGGGTTTCAAGACTTTTCAGAACTTTTTTGGCGCTTTAGTCCTAAAAATCAGTAAATTTGGGACACTTTTACTAATAGAACTAAATTGAATTCTAAGTAGTACTTGTAATTTAGTTTCTAAATTTTGGCGTTGTAATTTTGTAAGAAATTTTAAATACGTTTGGCGTTTTAAGTGTTATGCATATGAAGAAATTTGATTCCGTCGCTTAAATTTTCCAAACTGATGCAAAATTTTTAATGCGTTTAGTATATTGTTAAACTGAAAGAATAAAAATAAGTGGTGTATTTAGTCAAAAAAGTTAACAGAATTTGAAAGTGTATTATTCAATTACAACATAGCAAACAAATATTTAAATTAGTAAAAAAAACACAATATTATGGATATGTTTGGTCCAGTAAGTCAATAATCTGATATTTTTCTCTTAAGAAAAGGTTATTTTTCTTTACGAAAAAGTACTTATATGAATTAGCCAGTTAGTAGATTGTGCCCACGATATTTAATCTTTGGAGATTAGCCAAATTTAACCTGGACTTTAATCTAACTTAAGATACAATCACTTTACCAAAGGTACGGTACTAGAGCATTGGTAATGCGCGTCTTTTTTGTGACACAATAATAGAGCGTGTTGGCAACAAAACCTGAAATAATTATGTGATAATTCTTCAATAGAAAAAATAATTAAAACATGATTAAAGGTAAATTTATTGTGAGACTTCTATTTATGTAATGAAATTCATATAGAAATATGATGAATTGACATATATCTATTCTAAACGTCCAGTCTTTACTATATAAAGGCTCAAATTATGTTATTGAATGGCAACTTTGATTAATTAAAACACTTTAATTTCAGATCCAAATGGAATCAGATAAACATGTCTCTTTCCAAAAATTCGAACCCGGAAAGTGAAAATATCAAATTTATAACTTGCCAAAGCTTAACGTAGTGCGACGCATTAACTTCGATGGTAAATATATGAATGCTTTGGTTGTTTGTAAATTGCATGTATACTGTTTATTATCGAAACAAATCAAGCCGTCCCAAAGGTGACAGCAGTATTCCGTACACGACCTTACCTGCGTTTTGTAAAGAGTAAAAAGCTGCTCTGGTGTGAAATAGGTTTCACTTTATATAGGACACTAAGTTTTTTAGCAGCTGTTTTCGCTCTGGACTCAATAGCCGCTAAGAAGCAGTTGAGGCTCAATAGCCGAACCGAAGTCTAACCCAAGAACCTCCTCAAGGTGGTCTTTAGGTGGTAAGGATACAAAGTGGACGGTCTCCGCTTAGCGGTAAACAGACACGCCTGTGTCTTGGCAGCACTGAACTGGACCAAGTTTGCCGAGCCCCAGTCGGACATGGCCTCCGAGGTCGAATTCGTCGACTCGAATAGATCGGTTGCGCAGGAAATCCTGCTAAGAAGGCCTCTGTGCCAGACCCTATCAAATGCCTTGGAAGAGAGACACAGCAAGAGCTTCGCCATACTTCTCAACAGGTTCACCCCAATGTGAGTAGCATATACCAGAAGGTCCCCAGTGGACCGATTTTGGCGGAACCCGTATTGGCGGTCACTGAGGAGATCGTTACCTTCTAGATATACCTACCAGGAACTTAGCATTCAATACACGCTCCTTTACCTTACATAGTATGGAGGTGATTGCGATAGGCCGATAGACGGGTTGGCACGACTGCCCTTTTTGGGTAGGTACTGGCTGCACATTAGCAATCTTCCACGATACCGGGACCTGTCCCATCTTGAGGGAGAGCCTGAACAGACGTGTCAAAACCGGAGACAGTTCCGGAGCACAGGTCTTTAAAACAATTCCAGGTATAGTTTATTCCTAGTTTTATTCACTTCCAGAGAACGCAGCGTTCTTAAAACTTCCATTTGGTGTATTTTGACCTCCTGATTAAACGTACCACAGTAAGGAATGGATGGAGGCGCTGCACTATCATCATCAACGCGAACAGGTTTGCTTTCTCCGCTGCAGTGTGAGCAAGCGACTTATCCGACTTCAGCAGTGGTGGCAGTGACGGACGACAGAAATTGGACTCCACCGATTTGGTTAAGGATGAAAACGCTTAAAGAATGTATTTTCTTTCTTTCTTTTCTTTTTATTTACTCTCAGAGGGGTAGGAAGCAAATTTGGCGCCGATACAACCAACATGGAGGAATCGCGCTTTCCGTATGACCTTTTTGCAGGACATGGCAGCTTTGTTGAAGAGCTGTTTCTTAATGTGTACATCCGGTCCGGAGCTTTGCGACATCGAGCATCAGCCCACAGTAAGTAAGCAAATAGAGTGCTTAATAGCTTCAGCTTGAGTGCACTCAGCGTTAAACCATGGGCAAGATTTGCCACCAGTATACATCAGAGAAAGGAATGAAATATTCCATCCTCTGACGCAACGCATCGGTAACAGCTTCTGCGCAGCTCAACGAATCGTCACTGGAAAAGCAAGGTTTCTGCCATGGATAGGAAGCAAAGAAATGACGCATCTCATCCCAATCTGCTTACTTGTATCGCCATACTCGCCCAGTACCGATTGAGCAATCGGGAGGAGAGTACTGCGACACAAATTTCACCAGACAATGGTCAGAAGTACCCAGATGGGAAGACACCGACACATTGTACCTGTCTGGATCAGTCGTTAGCCAAAGGTCCAAGCAATTAGGCGTGTGCAAGGCAACATCCGGTATGCGAGTCGGTTGCTTAACCAGCTGGGTGAGATCTAGCGAAAGCGCAAACTTACGCGCTTCTCCTCCTGCATAGTCCATGACTTGGTATGGGAACAACCAGTCCTCGCGGTGACCATTAAAGTCCCCCAAGAAAACCAACTACGCACGCGGATACCGTTGCTGAACCACACGCCGTGCCGTAACACTGAAGTGATCAAAGACCCTGGTCGTCTCCAAGTCACCGCTGTGCGACCGATAGATCAGAGCCAAAGAATGGAAAAGCTAGGATCCTCAAGGTTGCGGAGACGCTGAGTACAGATGTCATCACAAACGTACAAGCAGACCCCAGCACGTGGCTTAAAAGTATGCTCCAGGCTGTACCCTGAGTAGTGTGGGTAGTGCAAGTACGCCTTGTCTAAGGGACATTTAATCTGCGTCTGGGTATCCTGGCCTGGTCAACACCAGGGGTATTGCAGATGCGTTGCCAATCTAGAAGCCTAAGATGGGATACTTCACGTGCCAGTAATTTCACCGGAAGAAAAGAAGGAGATGAGAATGGCAAAAGTGAATAGGTTAGAAAAGACGGCAGTTGAACAGACACAGTGCTGCTCACCCAGCAGCACACGAAAGTGAGCCACAACACTAGGAGCCTGGTCTGGTGACTGCGGGGACGCCCGAACCCCCCAAACACGGCTTTTGGGTCCTCTCTCCGGTCGCCAACCGGCACTACAGCACATCTTCGGGATTTTTCGCAAGTTACCGGGGCAGCCCTTCAAAGTTGGCGAAAACTCTACTTGGGCCCCCTACTACTACTGCAGCAAACTGACGGCACCGAAACCGGTTTGCACGCAAGTCCCTGCCCAGACCCGTCCCTCCACATGGCTACTCCTAACATTATGCTGGAACACGGCCATGACCGTTTGGCAGCATAACTTAGTTAGGGTGGTGACAAACCGCGGCCGAAGCCTACCACCCGAATGAGGTTGTTCACCAGAATGAGGTTGTTCATTTGGCGCTACCTAGGGGACACGTGTGGGTAACTAGAACTAAAGCCCACGGACGCGAACAGCTTTACCCCAATAGTCGACGATAGGCAGATAAGACGATAACAAAAACCAATGTCAAATAAAACTTAAAAGTTTCTACGATTTCCTGTGTTTCCTTTGAATTTAGTAATATTGATTAAAGTGAGCGCAGGGCTAACTATGAAACTCGAAACTCGATGTTCGTGTCGTGCGGTCCCTCTGACACTTATACTATTTAATACGAGAGCGAGTGAGACGGCACGATACGAACTTCGAGTTTCGAGCACAGACGGTCCATTAGTGATCATTCGTTAAAGCAATCTGAAAATTAGTATGTTGTATTTCAAACCATTTAACTGGCAAGTCTAATAAGTATTTGTATGTAATGTTTTATGATTACCATTTAATTGAGTTTTATTGCAAATGCAATTTTTGAAGTTGATAATTGTAAAACCACGCCATTTTCTATGATGGTTGCTCTTAAGTTATATTTATTTAGAATTGTTTTTTTTTCAAGATTTTTACAATTTTTATTTGTATGACAAGGGAGCCAAAATGGTGTATCTACGACGAGGGCGGTACATTGAATCCAGGATGTAGCGAAGGATTCTACAATAGAATCCTGAGCTTGGCGAGGGATTCTAAAGTAGAATCCTGGGCGTAATGAGGGATTCTAAAGTAGAATCCTGAGCGTAATGAGGGATTCTAAAGTAGAATCCGGAGCGTACGTAATGAGAGGGATTCTAAAGTAGAATCCTGAGCGTACGTAATGAGGGATTCAAGTGTTAACGCCCAAAATGAAAATAATTTTGCTCCCGAGTGGCTCATACAACTTTTCACACCGAGTGCCTATGACGAAAATTATTATTAATAAAATAGTTCTAAATATAGTTAAAGAGCAACCAGCATAGAAAATAGCGTGGGTGTACAATTATCAACTTCAAAAAATTAATTTCCAAAAAAACACTTAGAAGAGCCTATATTTATTTGACAATTCAATTATGATCATATTTGCTACTATTCTGTGGTTCGTAAATGTATACTAGACTAAAATGGATATGAAGCACCAACATTCCAATCTCAAGAAAATCTTCAAGAGAATTTTTTCTCTTCAAGAAGAGCCTTGAACAGAAAAGTTGCATTTTGATCCCTCTCGTCAGGGAGGAAAAGTTACTTTTCTGAATGAGAGGTGTGAAATAGTAGATTGTTGCACCAAACAAAGTTATTTATTATTGCCGATTTGGAGCCTGAGCGTCAGCGAGGGTTTTAAAAAGCATCTGTCAAATTTCGGATGGGTGCCAGTTTGGCCAACCAAACGCACAAAGTTTTTTTTTAAATATACGGCTACTTAGGTACTGTTTTGGTACGATTGGTAGCAACAATTTTTTGTACGCAATCTGTCAAATTTCATAAGACCGTCAGGTTGAGCAACCTAACACTAGCAAAAATACTATAGCAAAAATACTTATGTTGCCTCTTTGGTGGTGCAATTAAAAAAAAAAGTAAAACAATGCTATAAAGGATTTTCATACATTTTTTCTGCTCTAGAGCAGAAAAGTCCCGCTTTGTGCTAGGTATTTAGTGCGGTTATGATGAAATTAAAGCATAGTTGGAAGAAAATAATATTTGTA
Organism: Choristoneura fumiferana; assembly: GCF_025370935.1. Classification (NCBI taxonomy): domain Eukaryota; kingdom Metazoa; phylum Arthropoda; class Insecta; order Lepidoptera; family Tortricidae; genus Choristoneura; species Choristoneura fumiferana. Next base: position 1,448,048 of record NC_133495.1, on the reverse strand, counting down.
ATGTATTGTATTGTACCTACATCTGTAGCTCAGTTTTAACTCAATATAGTCCTACCCCGTCTGTTATCATTGTGTGCCACAGCTTGTGTAGGTGCGCCACAAAGGTTCAGCCACAAAACGTCACTATCTGAGGTCGCGGGGCTTCCATTCATGCAGCCGAACCAACTTATCAATACCGCCGACGAAACAACCTCCGAGAGGAATCAATACGTAATTGGGATTTTACCAGGAGTAAAGTTATTTTAGCTGCTCTCTAGGTTATCTGATATGATGTCACGCCAGATGTCTGCTTACGTCAGACGATAGAATCTGCTCCGAAATTATCTTTTACTACTCTTTATGTTGACGCTTCTGCGCGTTATCTGTGGTCTTCTTTGAACGGAGAACTTCTTTCTGTCACACGCGGTATAGCATGAGGTAGGAAAGGGATGGTGAATGCGATTACGAGCGCGAGGCCACAGGTTTTCAGGCTTTTATCGTATTTTTTTTTGGTTTTTTTTTTTCGAGCAGCAATGTATTAGCGTATAACTACCCAAATATAAGAAAACTATACACGGCGCTAACGCTCAACAGTAATCCATCGTACTCAATCCAGAACCTTCTAAAAAATAGAGACTGCGAATATCTCACTGTGTCTCCCCTAAAACTGACTGTACCCTCATTTGGAGCTGCGACTGCGCATGGTTTTACCCGGGCTCACGTTGCTGTTCGTAGAATTCTGTCTTTACTTTTTGTTTGTTCTTAGCTCATAAATAAACATTTTCCTAACAAGATGACTCTTAATACCTCACTGTCATTCTTATCCGGGTGTATAAATAGTTGTTTCGTCAGTGCAAGTGCAACTGAGGAAACAATGCGAACCGGAAAGACGTAAGTGCATAGGAAATTAGGTGTACTTCTAGCATTTCAGTGTTGCCATCATGCATTGTTCTTTTAATTGTGTGGGATAATTGTTGGTTTAATTGATGGGCAGTCGTGTATTCCTAGTTAGACTTAGATGCTGTAAGTGTACGAGTATACAGTACCATTAGCGTAAGTTTTCGGTTACAAAATACGTCTCGATCGCGTTCGAGTTAAAATCTCAATTTGTATGGAAACACGAACATCGCAAACGTTCCGCTAGAGGCGCTGTTCGTGTTCGCATACAAATTGAGATTTTAACGCAAACGCGATCGAGACGTATTTTGCAAACGAAAACTTACACTAAGGGCACAGATGTATTGAATGTTTCGCTTTCGTAATTTGTCGGATAAGTTCGTATTTATCTTGCATTCTCAATCAGCTTCAGTAAACTTCAGTAAGCTAGTTGAGATAGCAAGATAAAACCGGCCAAGAGCGTGTCGGACACGCCCAAAATAGGGTTCCGTAGCTATTACGAAAAAATTAAGTAACATTTTTCTAAGGATTTCGTATTTTATACGGAATCTTCCAAGTTTACGTATATTTTATACTTTAGGCTGCTATATTACTAATAATTCTCAAGCAAACTTAGCCGTTATAGTTTTCATTGAAAGTTTGATATACTTACTACCATCCTGAATTTTTTCAACTTTTTCCATCCACCGGTTTAGATTTTAGAGGGGGGGGGACGCTCGATTTTATTGAAAATTTGCACTTTTAAGGTGAATATTTCGCAAACATATCACTGAATCGATAAGTCGTCTTAGCAAACCCCTAATGATTTTAAGACCTATCCAACGATTGTTTTTTTTACTCATCCAACCCTATAGCGTGGGGTATCGTTGGATAGGTCTTAAAATCATTAGGGGTTTGCTAAGACGACTTATCGATTCAGTGATTTGTTTGCGAAATATTCAACTGCAAATTTTCATTAAAATCGATCATCCCCCCCCCTCTAAAATCTAAAGCGGTGGGTGGAAAAATTTGAAAACATTCAGAATGGTAGTAAGTATATCAAACTTTCAAGGAAAACTATAACGGCTAAGTTTGCTTGAAATACGAAATCCTTTGAAAAATATTATTACTTAATTTTTTCGTAATGGCTACGGAACCCTATTTTGGGCGTGTACGACACGCTCTTGGCCGGTTTTTTAATAATTAGATAAACCAAAAAATACGTGTCCCATATTTTTCCATAATCTAACCGTCGGACTAAATAGAATGATATATTTTTAACTCAGTCGTCATCCCTATTTTATGTTGTCCTTTTTCAACGACGTTTTTAAAAGCAAGTGGTGAACTTACTCGTATAGGTGTACTATTATAGTTTCGAAACGCGCCCTTCGTTATAAGGTTTCACTACTTGTTAAATAATAAGTAAGGTACAGTCACCAGCATTAATATCTGCCACAGCGGAGCGTGCAAAAATATCTGACACGTCCTTCCGGCCCTACAAATAGAGTCGTATCAGATATTTATGCACGCTTGTTGTGTCAGATATTGGTGCTGGTGACTGTACACGTCCGAGTGCTCGACACGCTAATGCGGAGCCTTAGACTCTTATTCATAAAACTTAACAAGCCTATGTTAACTAACAAATGCTTTGTCCCTTTCTAACAAATACAAATGTCGAAGTGTCAGATAAGGACAAACGAATTTTAGCGGCATTTTAACTAAAATAGGTTTGATTGTCGTTTATGAATAAGGGGGTTAGACTCTGCAGGGTGCTAGGGTCAGTCTTCATTGACCCTATTGGTTTCTTCCTTGGCCGATTCTAGCCCTTTTCATTCATCATCATCATCATGTCAGCCGAAAGACGTCCACTGCTGGACATAGGCCTCCCCCAAGGCTCTCCACTCAGACCGGTCTTGTGCTTTCCGCATCCACCGCGACCCCGCGATCTTAACCAAGTCGTCGCTCCATCTTGTTGGAGGCCTACCGACAGCTCGTCTCCCGGTCCGCGGACGCCATTCGAGAACCTTCTGGCCCCATCGGCCATCCGTCCTGCGAGCAATGTGCCCCGCCCATTGCCACTTTAGTTTCGCAATTCTTCGGGCTACAAGCCCTTTTCATTACAATTTCAAAACAAAACGATTCGTGATTTGTTGAACGGAAGTGTATAATGATAAAGGATCAACAAACGCACAGTCGGATGATTGAAGCGATGACTAATTCCCGATAGTATCGGCATCGTCTGCGGGTCAGGGGTTCAACGTTGCTTTGAACTAGGTACTCTGTAGCTTTAATGATATACTAATAATATATAATAACATAAATTATAAGAAATAATAACATTCTCGTGCTGAAGCACTGACTTAAAACGGGCACAAAATTATTTGTTTTTTCTAGTCGGTTTAATTTTTTTCGAGGCATGTAGGTTAGTAAACAAATATTTAGTAACACATAATGTCAATAAGTAAATAACAAATACATTATTACGAAAAGGAAAAAAACACAGTCAATGTCAAAAATAAGTGATCACTTTTGTACCTTGTAATTTTAACGTCATGTTTGAAAAGCCATACGAAATTGTGTATTTTGTACTTCATAAATACTGGCATGCGTTAAATATTAGTAATTTCTAGAAATTCGTATGGGAATATTGTAAAATCAAGTACTTAATTACATTTCGACTGTCAGATCGAATGGTTTACGCGGGCGAAACGTCTGGTAAAAGTTTAATATGATAAGGAGCGCTAAGCGCTTCCATATCGTAGTAACGTAACTGAGCCTGTTGTTTAGGCATTATCGTACTACGCCGACCCTTGATAACCGGCAGTTTTTATGAATTGTGACAGCAGGGGAGCACGTGCTAACGAGTATTGTTTCAACAAATAATAAAGCTGCCTATAAAGATATTAAGTCGTAACTCATAAATTAATTTTGTGTGATTATAATTTTGCGTATTTATTGCTACTTGCATATATTAAGTTTTTTATCCACACAGTATTTATAATGGGTAGGTACTAGGTACATTAATTGTTCAAAATATAAAAAAACACAAATAACTAACCTAAGATATCGTAACTAAATATTTAACAGTAACAATAAAATTAGGTACATAAAACCAAGGGTTCCCATAATGCTGGCCGCATTACTCCTTTGGACCGCGAATGCGATCCGCTGGGATAAGTACATAAGTATATGCTTGCATTGTATATTCAAGAAAAGGATAAACGCTAAAAGACACAAATTATTAATCAAAAAAAAAACAAACACTTTTAAATTATGTCCCAAAGGAGGCGGATTCCTGAATCTCTGACTAAACGCCTTTCTTTTATGACACGGTTTAGGTAGTATATTGGCGGCATTACCACCACTAATGCAGAAAAAAGACAAAGATCGCCCGTTTAGATGTACCGTAAGGTCGGGGTACTTTGGCCCTGCAGGGTAACTTTCGCCCTTGGGATTAACTCGGTCCTGGTTTTATTATTGCTTTCAGAATATGGCTCTTTGCCATAATATGGTTGGAGTTAATGATCGATCACGTTCTTATGTTTTTATTTTACGTTTTTATGTGGTTTTTATATGGGCCAAAGTAACCCTCCAAAGGGTCAAATTACCCTGACCTTACGGTAGTGCTTTTCCATCGTATTTTATTGGAAAAGTTCGTATTTATCGTGCTCTCTCAATAAGCTACAGTACCTATCGTACAGCCGTTTTGACATTTGACACTAAATAATAAAGTTCCATATTAATGTATGAAAATTTCGCACATTAAATACTATAATTGATTGACACTTCGCATGTCGTCGTATTCTGATTGAGGTCCGACTTTTCCGACTCTACATTTTGTAAAAGGCCAACGTAAACCAACTAGAAATACTATAAATTAAATAGAGATTTCCCGGTTGATCGACACCTCTGGGGACCCAAGAGCTGGTACGTTTTATCCCAGCGGATCGCACTTGCGGTCCAAAGGGGTAATGCGGCCAGCATCATGGGAACTCTGCCACAGGCAGATCTTTTGGACGATGTTCTTTTAAAAAAAAATATAGTAACATATACATATATTTAGTTAAGGTTTCTTAGGTAAGTTTTCTGTCTTATTATTATTATTATATTTTATTTTATTTAATCTATATTTAATAATAAATAAACTACAAATTATTATTATAAAAGTATAGAGATTGGAAAAACTTATCACTTGAAAGAAAAGATTGATATGTATCATTATTCACTGAGATATATATCACTCATTTAGCTCACTATATCAGTAGCTCGCAGAACGAAACGTAACATTATTGGCTTATTGCTCATTCATTTTCTCAAATCACTTTCATGCTTGTAACTTGTATTCTCCTTCGATATATGGTTGACAATGAATGACAAATGTTAGACCATGTCATGACATTTATGTAACATCAGAATTTTGCCAGCAATTATCGCATTATCTAAGGCAAAATAAGAGTCTGTGCAAGTGAGCTAAATGATAAGATGGTACATTTGGATTTGAACTGACATAAAGAGTGATACAGTTCAGCGAACTGATATAGCTATTTTGTGTATATCATTCGTGAGCTACCCATGTCTAAAATTAAAAGATCGAAACTAATTGGACCGTTACCGACTTATAAATAATCGTGCGTAAACTGTTTACTTTAGTACCTAATTATTTATAACTCACAATGTCTCAACAAGGAAGTAGGTACAGTCGAGTTTATATTATTATCAAATGTTTGCTCACAAGCTTATGAACTTGACTGTACCTAGGTTTTGGCTAAAGCGTAGGTAAAAAAAATACAAAAAGACTCCAAAAAGCAATCATAAAGCGTAGGTACCTACAGTAATTCCTAAACATCTTTAGCTCAATTCATCATCCTCGTTATATCATTATCCGAAGTATATTGCTTATTAGAACAAGCCAGTATGACTGACGCACTGTTCTAACAAATAAATTATTGTGCATTTATCTCAGCGTTCCTAGAAATCGTCCAATGATTTTTAGAGAGATAGTGCTAATGAGAATTGCGCTTATATTTTCCTTGTTAAGCTTATTCAAATGAAGCTTAGAGATAAATAATGGCCAGGGAAGGTCGAGAAGATTATCTGATTAAATTGAAAAGGACTTTGTTAGGCACGTGTGAAAATAGGGATATTGCTTTTTTGGACGATCTAAACATTGCCCTTTTAAACATTGCCATTTTAGTCAATCGATTTTTTTAAGCATTGTGATTTTTAAATATTGCCATACTATAATAGTTAGTCAAATAGTGGTCAAATAAACATTGCCATTTTCGTCGATGAAAAACTTTTTTAAACATTGCAATTTTTATGGGTCAACAACATATTTCAGTGAGTAAGAACCTTTTTGAATACGATTTTCCTGTTAAATTTTTTTCTTATATACCTAAGTATAAAAATACTTAGTTTTCCACAGAAACCAAAAAAGGGCGAAAATGCTACTTTCTAAGCAGGCTTTATACATACCTGTGCCTGTGCTACTATGTGTTGGTATGCAATAAAGAGTTATTGTATTGTTTTGCATTAAGTACTACAATCTGTTGAAATATTTGATTGATCGTAGAAAACTAAAATTTTCTCATTAACTACGAGCAAGTACAGTTCAACTAGAATGTTAATGTCGCGGGACTCGTCGGTTTACTTCGTTTTAATGAAGATTCAAATGAGAAAGAACAAGAAACCGTTATTTTGTTTCGACTTTCGGACGACATTAGCAATTTAGATCCTGATTAAGCTATAAATAATGTTCTTGATATAAGTCATTAACCCGGTCTACAGATATATCTTGTGAATAATATATTTCCATCTGGAAAAATCGGAACTCAATAGTCGGAAGTGTCAATCAATTATTATATACATGGAACTTTATTATTGAGTGTTAAATGTCAAAACGGCTATAGGTATAATCAAGAGCGTCATAGCGTCAGATTTATGTAACATCGACCTTATGGTAGTGGCATAAAGGGGGTAGGTACAGATATTTTTGACGTCTTTGGTAACGTAAATTTATTTATGCCCTTGACTGTACGATGAAGCTAATGAGGGCTATCGTTTTTTGTCTTTCTAGATGGCGCCACTGTTGCGTGAGGTTTTAAGTGTGGCTTTCAAAGTCGGTTAATACGGGCGTGAAAACAAAGTTTAGATTAATATCATATTTAATACACCTTAAAACCGTACCATAAAAATATCGAGCCACCACAGTGTTTCGTAGTCCCGTTTTGTTCGGAAAAAAGGGAGGACAAAAGTTTCCGAAAGACAAAACTGTCTCAAAACACGGACATTCGTTGCCCCGGAACGCATATTTGCCATTATTAATTTCAGATATTGCAAAATATTCACAAAATGATTCTAATTAGGTATAATTAAACCCGCGTAGCTCACTCAAAAACTATGAGATGAGATTTGACATTTCGGTGACCTCATGCTACACTAGCGCCTCTAGCGGCGAATTCATACGCGATAGCCCTCATTGAGATACTACGATTCATATGAACTTTTCCGATAAAATACGATGCAACATCTACACTACTTAGTTACATCTGTACCCGCTTCAAGAGGGTCAAGTCGTGAGAATATTTATTTTTTCTTACATTCTCCCAAACAAGCGAGCGATTATACGGGCAATTGTGGACCGCTATTAATAGAACTGCAATAATTGCCAAGGCCAAAGGACAAGTCGTAGAGCGCCCGCGCCGACTGGGACCAGCCCTGCCTCATAAAAACTGGACATCTACACCGTGTTTTTAACAAGGGGTCATCCATAAAAACGTCACACATTAAGGGGGAGGAGGGGTTTGACTTTGTGACACAAAGAACAATTGCGGTTTTCATAGCAATAGGAGTGACAAGGGGAGGGGAGTGCTAAAAATGGGCAAAATTGGTGGATGTAATTTATGGATGGTTCCCAAGGGCGGATGCAGGGGGTCATGGGGTTCATGACCCCCTGTGGGACCTGGGCCGAGTCTAGGACAACAGTTGATGATTAGCATTAAACGCAGTAGTTTCTTTGGCTGTAAAAAAGGTAGAATTATTATTATGAAAAGAAAGGAACTCAAATTTGGAAAACTCTTTATAGTAGTTTTAGTCCTATGGATATTTTGTATTTTCTTAATATTTCTTATTAAATGAATAATGACTTTAATTTTGATAAAATTAATTAATATCTTTCTGCGACAAAATAGGAAAATTGTTTTGTTAAGTATACTTAATTCATGTTATTCTTGTAACCTACCTCTGGCTATAAAGCTCGATCAGCCTTTGGTTTTTAATCCCCGACGCGCAAAACTGTAAAAGTAACTACCATAGGCCATAATATTTAACGCGTTCGCAATCACATTCATTATCTCTTTAATTGTGATTGCAATTGCTTTCGCGTGTTAGAGAAAACGACAGTTCAAATGAATTTCATCATCATCATCATCCCAGCCTATATACGTCCCACTGCTGGGCACAGGCCTCCTCTCAGAACAAGAGAATTTGTGGCACTATAATGAACCACTCAAAATTGTAAATATTACTTTTTTAAGTTAATCTATTTATTTGTTTTAATTTCAGCGTTGAAATGTGCAACCGAGTCAAATAACGCACAGTGCCCTTCAGACCATCAAGAAATAGAACCACAACATTTAGGTAAGTTTGACACTTTTAATTAATAATTAAATTATTTTTGGTTTCGTTTGTGTGCGTCCTGTACAGTAACTAACAACTGTAACTAACAAACTAATAAATAACAAATTGGTCATAACATCTGAACCTTTTACGACTGATTCATCGTAAATACGTCATAAACAAGCAAGTTTTAAAACGAGATATTGTATGATAGATAGATATTGTATCACTTATATACTCGTAGCACTTTAGCATAAATGCAAATTGTTCTTAAATCGCAGTTGTACAAACGTTTGTATAACATAGTAATAAAGCAATTTAATCATTGTCGTACAAAAGTTTTAACCAAGACTGTTTCCCGGTTTTACAACTTCAATATGACATCTAACAGCACTTTTGGTAGTAAAGCTTTAAGACTGACAATTGTAAAACTAATCATAATGTCAGCATCTTACAGCTGTTACATGGCTAAAATGCCATACAACAGTCATAAACACGACCGTCTTATAGCTAAGAGATAAAGGGTTACGACTTTTATACTTCCACTTTTACACGTCATTTTTTAAACTACCAGCGCTTTCGGAAAGACCATCATTGCCAAGAAGAATGCGCCGCAAGAAACTTGGCAGAAAGTCATTTTTTCATAGTAATATAAGGTGGACTTTTCCCTTAAAGGGATCTCTTCCAGTTAATCTTTGAACGATTGATAGGACATCAGAAATCAGAATCAAGAGTATTTAGACACTTCAATGGAAATAGAAAATGACGGATTTTTTTATAGTTTGTTTTTTTAAATAAGTAAAGAATGGCTTGTTAAAAAAATAAGAGAAATTTCGTCTGAGTTTACAATAGGTTTACAAAAAATATTTACTACTGTCCTAAACTCAGCCCAGGGCCCAGGGTAGGGGGGGGTTATGACCCTAATAACTCCCCCCCTGGATCCGCCCGTGGTCTAAGTTGATGATGTTATTGTGCAGATCCAGTCACGCCAGCGTCAAGCCCGTCAAGGGTCCTCCCTTCGGAGGTGGAATGTCTCCCGGGCAGCGAGTGGGAGAGCAACTGCCACTCCTGCCGCTGCTCCACAGAGGGCGCCGCCGAGTGCCGCAGACTCAGCTCCTGCAACTCACCCTATACTGGTAGGTAAGCTGATTTTAATAAAATCGCTTCATGAAAGACACGGAAAAATGGGTCAAAGCATCTAAAATGGGTCAAAGCATCTAAAATGTCAGAAAACTACGATAAATAAGTAATGAAAATATTTGGTTTTAAAAGCAAAATCTAATACTGACAAGCTCCGTGAAAACCACGCAGACGACAGTAACAGCTGTTCCCTATGCAAAATAAGACAGCCTGTGGATTCTACTGATGACCAGCGTTACACATTCAATGCCTTAGCCATCTAGTTCTAGGTGCCCCGGGCGAGTCACGCCATTGGGGCCCTTTTAGATACGACAGGCGACAAAATGACGGTTTGTTTTTGTTAGACATAGAATACACACATACTTACTCACTCTTGCGAGATAAGTTTGTAAAAGTTCATACGCCTGTCTGGTTTTACTGAGGGCCAAATTGTGTATAATGTTTCCGAAACTCGCGATCACAATCAAATGACAGTTTTTGTATGCGAAAACTGTCATTTGATTGTGATCGCGAGTGTCGTAAACGTTACGCAATAGACCCTCAGAGGGCGCTTATAGTTTACTCATAAGTATTCGATCGGGTCGGGCGGGATTGAATGAAATAATTGAACGATTAACGAAAGTAATGTCACTTTGTCATTTTGGTGGGAAAATGACAGATGCATAACATTTTCACATTTGTGTGAAGTGTAATCAAATAGGTAAGTAACACACATATACTAACTTTCATTAAATTCACTCTTTCAATCCATTCGTGCCAGCTCTTGTTAATTGACCTGTATGTTTATGCGTGTCTGGTTCCCATAGAACAAACTAAGTATGCTTGATTTGGGACTAGAGAGAAAGAAAAAATATCAATTAAAAGATGATATTTATTTGACGACCGGATGGCCATGTGGTTAGAGAACCTGACTACGAAGCTTGAGGTCCTGGGTTCGATTCCCGGCCGAGGCAGATATTTGTATGAATTACGAATGTTTGTTTTCGCGTCTTGGATATTTAATATGTATTTATCTATAATAAGTACCTACCTATATACGCAGCTACGTTTATCCGTTGCCTAGTATCCATAGTACAAAGATTTGCTTAGTTTGGGACTAGGTCAATTAGTGTCAAGTGTCCCATGATATTATTATTATTATTTACAATTTCAAATTTCCAGAGCCGATTCGCTGCAAGCCCAACACGTCGTTTGTTCAGGAATGCAACACTTGTACTTGTCTCGAGAAAGGCGAGGTTCAGTGCACGAGGATGGAATGCATCAAAATGCCTGGTTAGTAATTGTTGTAAATTTGTTTTCTTTTTAGATACATATTTAAATAGGTACTACATCTATACTAAGATTATAGATGCGAAACTGTGTATTTGTCTGTTTGTCCGTCTGTCACGTCGAAACGGAGTGACGGATCGACATGTTTTTTGCCATAGAGATAGTTTTTGGGTCAGAGAGTGACATATGCTACTTTTATCCCGGAAAAATGCACAGTTCCCGAGGGACAAGCGTGCGATAACCGAATTCTACGCGGGTGAAGTCGCGGGCAAAAGCTAGTATACCTAATTTTTTAAATTGTAATGGGCGCATTCTCACCAACAAACTGTCATAATCAGTTTAGCGAGCGGATTTAGACAGCAAATACATATATATATATATGTATAATATATAAAAAAGGAACAATCAAAATTCAAAACATGTATTCTGCAAAGGCTCCTTTACATGACACTTTTTTTAAACTACCTCGCCAAGAAACTTGGCAGAAAGTATTGTTTTTCAAAATAAACTAAATAAATAATTACAAACAAAATACACATATGAACTAAAACAATTATTTTGCTCACCCGCGACCTTATGATTGCCACGCTTATACAAGGTATGCGTGTTCATGCAGTTCCTCCAGGTCCACTCTGTAAGAACACACACAAATCACACAAACCCATCTATCACTATATCACCACCACCACACTACACTACACTACACCAACAAGTTTCGAACTCAACCAGAGTTCATCTTAAGAACAACACAACCGTTCACCATGCAACATGTCGTAAGACCCTTAAAGTTGTCTTCCCAATTACAGCCAGAGCTCCCTCCAAGGAGGCCCTCCCGATGGGCCAGGACTGCGCCCCCGGCAGCGAGTGGAAGAGCGGCTGCAATGACTGCAAGTGCTCGCCTGAGGGGCTCCGGATATGCGCCTCTATTGGATGCCCTGAAGGCCAGGAAACTGGTAAGAACGCTTTTAATGTTCCATTGTCTTAAGAAAGAATAAATTTATTTGCTAAAATTCGGCACAACAAGAAAAAACCCCCGACTTTGTCACTTCAGAGTTCAATATCTCAAAAACGGCTTAACCGATTTTGATGAAACATGTCTAAGATTCATCGCTAGAAAACCTGATTTCAAATTAAAAAAAAACCGCATTCAAATCGGTCCACCCGTTTAAGAGCTACTGTGCCACAGACAGACACACAGAGGTCAAACTTATAACACCCCTCTTTTTGCGTCGGGGGTTAAAAAGAAACATTGTGCCGAAAGAAGCAAAAGGTTTCAGCGTGTTGCCACGGCAAGCCGCAGCGATGGTTTTCAGGTTTTCAGTAACTACTCTACTTACAAGGAACTTTATTTTCCTAACTGATATGCTCCTCTCATCTACTAAAAGGTTGACTGGCAGAGATTCCTTAAAGGGATAAGTCCGCCTTTGTACAAGGATCTCAAAGTTCTGCTAATTTTATTTTTGTTTCTTTTCTTTTGTACAGTAAAGAGTTTACATTTTACATATTACATGTACCTACATACATACATGCGGCGCTTAGAGGCTGGTGTTAGAAAGCTATATAACTTTGCATTGCAATAAACATAGTATAAAAGTCAACGCACGTAAAAAGAGCTCTGGGTGGCTAGTGGAGGGGATACGTTTGCGCATCTGTCAACTAACAAGCCAATGGCGTGACGGCCGCGCGCGCGCTCCTACGCCCCCTCCCGCGTCCCCCACTGCTCCGCCGCCAAATAGGTCCGTATTTCGCTCACTGCGCAGGTATGTCGCCAAGAGCTCTTTTTACGTGCGTTGATTTGTACTATAAATATTGCAATAAACGTAGAATAAAAAAACCACCAGGTCATCCGTCCATCTCGTTTATACGTTGTTATTTTAATTTCAGAGCCGCTTCTTCGCTGCGCCCCCCACAGCTTGTGGAAGAAGGAATGCAACACGTGTTGGTGCACCAGTGACGGCCGAGCCATGTGTACTAGGATCGGATGTGGTGGCATTTCTAGTAAGTTCTACATCCACCATCATATTATATCCAATGCAATGCACACACACCGTAGGTACAGTCAAGTGCAAAAATAAGTATCTACTCGAACCACTCAAAAATATGTTACTACGAGTATACCACGCGCCATATAGATCTGCCTAAAAGTTCATTACTTAATACTCAATTTCGACGCATTTTTGAGATACATTTTTTATGCGACGTCTTTTACGTTACTCACGGATTGTCTTCGAATCGCTAAATGGTATAGGCGGCGGAAGGTATACGGCCTTATTGCGTCGGAATAAGAGTCTTTGGTACATATTTTTGAAAATTGGAATAAGCGTAGGTACATACCTTTTTTTTACACTTGAATGTACGTTGCAAATAGTGTATTTTTAGCCGAAATTAAAACTAAACAACGACCTATTACAGGAGCGTCAAAGTTCGCATACTCTTTGCTGGTCATACCGTAATTTTTGTCCGAATCGTCGTTTGTCATACTTTTTTTCCCACTGAAACCTTACATTTTTCTGATATTTTTAAATGATCATCTTATAGAAGAAACTATAGGTTAAGTTAACTAGGTTTGTTTCAGCGAAAAAATAGTTATGACAAACGATCATTCTTATTAAATGATATTATTACGGATAACTCACGTCTTAAACCGAGTTTAGCTCGACATACTCAGGAGCACGCGACTCGGCGGCTTTCGCAACACGCACACTACGCGCCACCGCTCTGCTCGCACGACTCGGTTTAACACGTGAGTTATCCGTTATAATATCATTTAATATGAGTGAGTCTCACGGTAGTTTCATGTTCAAAACGATCATTCTGCTAATTATGCTATTCATTAGCTAATGTAAGTAGTTCACATTTCGGTAAAAATACACTATTACACCACCCGGGTCTTATCCCGCTTAACGAAACCCAGTAATAATTACCTATCCGTTTCGTTAAACGTGGTAAGTCCCGGGTGGTGTAATTGTTATGTAAATGAACTAAAAGAATTTCTTTGCTAGACTCGAGTCTAACATCTGGTAGCATGGTGTACGGTTGTGTTGCTCTGAAGATAAGCTCTGGTTGAGTTCGAAACGCGTCAGTTCCGTGTAGTGGAGATGATAGATGGGTTTGTGTGATTTGTGCGTGTTCTTACAGTGTGGAGGTGGAGGAACTGCATGAACACGCATATTTTGCATAAACTTAGCTATCATAAGGTCGCGGGTAAGCAAAGAAATTCTTTTAGTTCATTGATATGGACCTCCGCAAAGTAACGCCTGATTCAATAAATCAATAGTTATGCAGTTTAAATTTGGAAAAAATACACTATTACACCACCCGGGTGGGTTTTATCCCGCTTAACTAAACCAGTAATAATTACCTCGGCGTTTCGTTAAACGTGGTAAGTCCCGGGTGGTGTAATAATTATGTAGTTTCGGTAAAAAATAAACTATCTTATCACGCTCAACGAAATCGGTTATCGTTTAGTAATGGAGTAGGGACCAGGGGGCTCCAATCCATCGCGGGGCCCTGGGCACGTGCCCAGTGTGCCCAGTGGGGAAGAGGGGCCTGATTATGAAATGTATACTAAATAAATAGCCGGTGAGCTAGCTACGCGAATACGTTTGCAATTTATAGAGCAACGAAATCCCTCTAGTTAGTGTGTCATAGTATCATTATTAATAGATCCCGGCGCCTGGCAGCTGTTCAGCGGTGGGTGTGACAGTGCTTGGGCATCAAAGGGGTTGTAAAACCAATTGAAGGCGTGCAATTAGATCTCCGAGTTTGGTGTGATATTATAGCTAATTACGTATTTAATTCGAATATAACATTGCCATGCGTTTTAAGTAGTGGAAAAGACCTAGTGCCAGCCGGAAGGTAGACATCGGAACTCTGTAATTAAACACTATAACTATGCTGTGTTTGTGCTTAATGGAATTGCTGTGAGATGCACTTTGACTACAAATCACTAAAAAGTAAGAAATAAAGAAAAACCGGCCAAGAGGCAGCGATACCCCTTACTATAGGGTTGGATGAGAAAAAAAAATCACCCCCACTTTACGTCTATGGGAGGTACTCTAAAAAATTTACTTTTAAATTTTTAATTGTACTATTTGGTTGGCATAGTTTACCTATATATTCGTGCAAAATTGCAGCTTTCTAGCATTGATAGTCCCTGAGCAAAGTCGCGGACGGACAGACAGACAGACAGAAAGGCACACAGACAGACATGGCTCCGGAGCCCTAATAAAAAAGGCCGACTTTAAACAAAATTGATTTTGCCATAAATTTAATTGTCGTTCTTTATTTCAATTTTTTTTTGTGATTTCTAGTCAAAGTGCATCTCACAACGATTAAGCCCAGACACGGCATAGTTACATTGTTTTATTACAGAGTTCCGGTGCATCTTGGACGTCACGTGGCACTAGTTTTCTCCCAATTAAAACGTCTGGCAATGTTATATTCGAATTAAATACATAATTAGCTATAATTTTTACAACTCATTTGATGCAAATCCACAGTGCCACCCAACGCTGCAAAGCTGCCAGGCACCCGGATCTAATAATAATGATACTATGACACACTAGAGAGATTTCGTTGCTCTATAAATTGCAAACTTAATCCGTAGCTAGCTCTTAGAACAAAAAATAATATTTTCAGGTGACATGCACTTCAGCGATGACGAAAGTGAGCCTGATAGTCAAGAGGTTCAACCGGTAAGTTATGAAGACCTTGTACGACTGAGTAACTGGGGTATCGGTTGTGCGGTAAGAGGTCCGCGGGGCGGTTACTTTACGGGTGATTAGGGTTTGGAAAACAAGTAAAAAAGGACATATTGTCTTTAGCACATAAGGAGACTCAGCCCTAAATAAAAGTGGCAGTGCACTCGCCTTAGCTGAGAGCGTGTATACTGGTGCACTCGTGTCCTTGGCAGTGCTCAGTTGACTTATCTATAAAAATTAAAACTAACTATATTTAGAAGTAGATTTATCTACGTAAAAAGTATTCTACAGTTTAATTAAATAGTTAGGTACTTTTTTTGCTCGTATGTGTACGGTGCGCAAACTTTCCCCCACTCCCTTGTTTCATGCTCAAGAAGTTTGCCGGTATCTGTACGGACGCTCGGAATAGTGCATACCACAGATTACTAATATGTAGCTAGGTGCATACGAGCATGAATTCAATGATGAGAAGCATTTTTTATAAATATAAAAAACGGATTTATTTGTTTAGGTCGGCAACCACGCAACCGATCATGGATATAGTAACTACAGTAGGGTTTTTAAAATATATATTGTTCAATAAGAATATATTTCATGCAAAAAATTTCAACGTGGAGACAAAGAGTAAGCAAAATTATTTAATACATGAACAGATATGAACATGATTGATTATATGATTTATCTCGAGGTGATTAACTACTTGTGAATCCATGCCCGCCTCCGCGAAACTCTTACCGCGCAATGCAGGCGATACACTAATTAAGGAGCGGCCACACCGCTGCTTAAAAAACGGTGACGGTACGGAATCGCAGTGACGCATCGTATGCCCACCGTTTATTATTGCATACTCTTCACACCGCTGCTTAATATACGGAATCGCAGTGACGTGCCGTAAACGTTAGGACTTTACCGAACAAAAGTCGTGACGTTTACAGCACGTCACTGCGATTCCGTACCGTCACCGTTTTTTAAGCAGCGGTATGGCCGCTCCTTTTCTCTGTCGTTACCACAAAACACCAGCTCATTTGTTATTAAACTGGTATTAATTTCACACTTCATTACCGAAGCTATTGGACCACAAAGCACGACATCAGAGTTTTGCACAAAGTATACAAATTTTACTTAACTGAAATATCTGTGCACCTTGCTAGCTTGGGTGCAGTACTCCGCGCTTCCTCGTACTGCACACCAAAGATTTAGTAGATATTTAAAGCATACTATATTTTTCCATATCTACCTAAAAACTTGTTCAAAACCTGCAGTGCATGACTTATATTTGCACTTGTTAGATTTTTTGCTGTGTGCTGATCCTCGACTTTCTTTGGAGTCAAAAAGCCAGGTGCATAAATATTTTCAACGGTGTTCTTTTTCGCTCCTATATTTAAGTACATTTAGCACACTCACAAACATACACGTACGTAATTTTACATTACAGTACTAAAACCAATAAATAATGTACTTATATGAAACTTCGCTATGTTGCATTGATATTTATTACACGACTTTAATAGATTGCTACAACCGGTTTCGGTTTCCATATAGTTTTGTTGGATCTATATTGGAATCCATACCTATTAAAAGTCAAAATTTAATATTTGCCATTGATCATTTGCCGTAAATATTTTTTCTTGAAAACTATAAATAATTCCTGATTGTTATAAAATAAACCTAACCTAACCTATAAGATTCTACAGGATATCGGGCATTTGAAAGTTCCTGAAAATTTTATAGCTTTAGAGAAAAAAAGAGTTATGGCAAATGATCGTTATGTATGACAAAGATTACATTATGGCATACAATGTTATGGATCGCGAACGGGGCCCAGTTTTTTTGGATGGCATAAAGGCAGCTTCTTTCTGAAGGTCGAGGTTTTATATATTTTTGGGGAGAAACCTAAATCACTGTTACGTAAACACTACCCTCATTTTGCACTATGGATATAGCGTTAGAAATAAAACTGGTGGTTGAATTGTCACATAACCCGGTGGTAAATGCACAAGGTATGTCACTGTTTTGTTAATATTGTATGAGTACATGTTATTTATTTTTATAAAAGGCATATGAATCATACAGTAATCAAAATTTTAGGGCAGATTATCGAAAGTACCAAAGATCGTTGACAATATTTTGATTGGATTTAAAGAAAATGATGAAACTAATGATGATGATGGACCAGCTATAGCACTAGATGAATATAATCTCACCGAAATGAATCTGAAAGATTTAGATGACTTCGTGGATAATTACGTGGAGACACCTGGACAGTATACAAAATTTTATAATAATTTAGAAGGCCTAGACGTGAAAAGGTTAAAAGGTCCATTCACTGATTACAAAATCCAAGATGAAAATAATCATATCTTGAATAATCAACAAGAATCAAAAGAGACTGTTAAAATAGTTCAATCTGATGTATTAAGTGAAGAAGAATTAAAAGTATTGGAAACTTCGTACATAAATCATAATAAGCACAATGTCAGAGTGGATGCTGATCTAAAAAGTGTGAATAATGAATTGGGCGAATTAGAAACTCTCGATGGTAATGAACGTAACAATCAAGCAATGCATCACGTTATAAAGAGATCAGTATGCAAACCGAATCAGGATTTTCAAAATGAGTGCAATACTTGCAAGTGTTCGGCGACAGGGCAGAGCTATGAATGCACACAGAACGAATGCATGGATAAAGATAAAGAAGATCTGGATAAGGAAGTAGAAGTCTTTATGGAAAACGAGGTAATGTTCCGTTTATGATTATTATGTCTTTACGATTCAGTTACTTGAATATTATTAAGTTAAGATATCGTTTTTAAGACTGCTTTTTATGCATGCAGTAGTTATTAAATATGACATCAGTCTCATTGAAATTATAAAAGTAATTACTGTCGAAAAGCAAAAGATTTTTTTCTTCAATAACATTGTGTGTAAGTAAGTACATGAAACAAAAGTATATAAGTTTGATGAACAAGGGATAATTAAAATTGAAATACCTTGTATCCCGTTAAATTAGATCATTTCATTCTTAAAATACTTCTAAAGAAACTTTTTGATTACTTTTAGGGTGTAGATCACATAGAACGCCATTCTGTATGCAAGCCGAGCTCGACTTTTTTCGTCAGCTGCAACCCCTGCCATTGCAACGCTGACGGAACCGACTTCAGCTGCACTAACAAGCCCTGCCCTCCGCCTGAGGATGTCGAGGTCTTCCATGAGCTTAATGTCAGTGGTCCCTAAACCCTTGCCTATCAACTTGTCTCTAGATAAGATCATTTTATTACTATAATAGTATGTCAGTATCAAAGTGAAAGGGACAGGACACATTTACATTATATTTTGTTTGTATTTTCTTTTTGATAGGATACAAACAGGCTAAAAAAAGTGAAGATTTTTTCATGGGTGTTCATTAGGTCTTGTTCAGCCACTAAGTGAAGCATTCTTGGTTAATTTTGGGGAGCCTTCATCATTATTTGCCTTTTTGTTACAGGACATGAAGCCAATAGTTCCGTTAAAAAGTGAAGAAACAGCAAATAACAAAGTATCAAAAACATTGTGAAAAGTCTAGTATTAACTATACAAAATAACATATATTAAACAGACCTAGCTTTTTAAGAATTACTTTTTTTCTTTATCTACTAGTATTTACTCTGTTTCAGAACCTATTGTATAACTTTGAAGGCTCTTCCTAATATTTGTGAAGTTTTTTATACGTAGTAGTCGGAAGATGGTAAAACAGGAGAAAAAAGTCCAAAACGAGAAGCAAATTATTATTTATTTTGAAGATAATGGCGGTACACTTCTAAAACCTAAGAGCAAAGACGTGCAGGCGGTTACTAGAGCATAAATCAACACTGTTCGGGAACTCAATGCCCGCATACCCTGCACCTCGCACGTCTCTTACACTTCCATTCACGAATTGCATTGCGAAAATTTAATATTTTTATTGCTATGGCACACGTTTTTTTATTTAATAAGATGCAAATGAATCAAACGAGTCACCTGAAGATAAACAAGCACGCACAACCACCTATTGCAACACAGAAAGTTGCAGAAGTGTATGGGAGTAAATACGTGACAATATCATCGACATAAAGAACTGTTAACCACTCATTGATAAATTGTATGCGACGGAGAGATATGATTAGTAGGACAAATCAAACAGAGCTTCACAGATATCTGCCACATTACATTTATCCATGAGTGGTGAAACAGAGCAAGTCTCATTTACATATAATGCATCACGATCCTTTTCATCATTAGGCCGTAAAATCTGCCCTAAAGGCTAACGTCACAAAGAAGAAGGTATGCGTGGAGAATCGCATGTTCATCATGAACTGCAACACTTGCTGGTGCAATGAAGATGGCACGAGTTATATGTGCACCAGACGCGTGTGTATCCCCGACCTGCCAGATGAACCGGAGGTGGAGGATTCGAAACCAGAGGTAGCTGATTAATGATACAATAGAATGACTCTTTATTGTACACCACAAATAGTAAACGATACAGAAAACAATAATCTAGTGTAATGATCTAGTGCGACTGATTATCTAGTCTAGTGTGTGTATGTATGTGTATTTAATTCAAATAAAAAATATCAAGAAATACAAATACACAGAGAGGAGAGCAAAAGCGAGCTTATCCCTAAAAGGGACCTCTTCCAGCTAACCTGGGTGTGTGATGTGTATAGGTAGTGTAATGATCTAGTGGTATTTTACTTATCGGCGGTACAATTATAATAAAATAAGCAATGAATAATGTCATGATAGTACATAAATATGCTGATGAGTTTCAAGAAGGCAGAGGTATCTGCCAACTATTTTTGTGTTTCTACAATACATCCTTATCTGATAAGTATTGCCTATGGGAGGGGCCATAGCTTCTGCAACGAACTACTAGTTAAACTTCTTGTCTTGTAGTAATTTTTTTTATACAGACCTGTTTAGGTTACCTAATTAATTAGCTATCTAAAATATGTCCACTGTTGGAACAATGGATTGTTCCCCTAATGATATTTAGAGATTCTTTGTACTCTGTATTCAGAAGTACTACTTCTCCTTACCATTCTCTTGTTTTTCAATCACCAATTAAAAGCAGAAGCTCCGTATCATAAAACGTGAGTGTCGCCCTGATGAAGTATTTGAGTTGGACTGCAACATGTGCCGCTGTGATCCTGATGGCAAGTCCTTTTCGTGCACCCGCCGCGCATGCGTCGATGAAGATATCAAAGACGTCAAGGTTTGTGCTGGTCTTGCTCCTACAATAGGATCTGGTGATGGCTATAGTTTCTTCTCTTCCTACTGCGACGGATACGCTGGGAAATACTTATACTTATTAAAGTTTGTCTAGAGACGTTATTGTCTATGCGCAATCACAATCGTTTTCATTCTTGGTAGATTCTACCGTCGAAAAGAAATGGTGAATGCAATTAAGATGATGGGTATGTGCATTAGACGATAAATGTGGATCAACTTTTTCTGTAATGTCATTATGACTTGAACCAAGTTATTTTCTTTCTATAAATAAAAAGAATCGAGGATTAAAACTGAAGCTGTAAGTTAAACGTGCTCATCACGTCACAGTCTCAATAGTTGCCATATTTAAATTTGTGTCAGCAATAGCTGTAACAGCAGTATCTACTGAGCATTAGCGGGTCAACCACTCGGACGTTTACCTACTGCTTATTTCCGGCAATCATAAGTTGTTATCGTTATATTTCTATTGCTTGGAATGGGTGTTTTCATTTATAAATAAATAATTTGATACTGCTTGTGTTTTCATTAAATTCCTAAATTATCTTTACTTTTCCTAATTTTCCACTTTTAACTCCTAATTATGGTGATGGTAAAAGATCTGGTCACTTCAAAATAGAATACTTATCAAAATTATTCCTTCTTTGATTTCAGAATCAGACACTGTCGAGGAAAGTCAGAGCAGCTCCACAGGTAACGTACAGTCAATTTATCTTAAAAACTTCTTTCAAAAAATTACTAAGCCCAACATGGTAATGCCCAATAAACAACACCCTGCTGTCATCTTTATTGCTAGTAAAATGACGTACGAGTAAGATTCAGTAAGCTAGATGAGAAAGCAAGATGACGAAGTTTTCCGACAAAATACAATGGCAAAATATTATTCACTATAGGTAGTGCCACGAGAGTTGAAGTGAATGATTACACACACAGCTACATAAAGAACTGATTGCATAAAAGGTGAATGAATACTTAAAATGAATCATTGTCATAATCCCGCTGTCATTACGTGACATGTTCTTGTGTGCGTGACCTCAACTCTGGTGGCACTTGTTCAGTTATTCGCAATCACCATTTCCAAGATATAACGCCTCATCTCTCAGTAGGAACCACCGAAGACCTGCAAGCCGGACCAGGAGTTCCGGATGGACTGCAACAAGTGCCTCTGTGACAGTGCGGGCCAGAACTTCTCCTGCACCCGCATTGATTGCAACGCTCTCAACAACAACAACAATGGTGGCACCAGGAGAAGAAGAGGTGAGGATATCAGTGAAAATACCTTTTTGGTACTTTATGTTATAGGATAGAAACGGGTTGGCGGGTTTACTGGGAGAGAAAAATTATTGTCACACTTGGTAATCCTTCTCAAAAGAATAATTGAAACTGTATTGGTGGTTCTTTGACAGAGGAGTAAGCAAGCTGATAATTTGGATATCATCACAAAATTGGACTAGAAAACATAGCATATTTAGCAATATGGTATTCTCCTGCTAATAATACGAGTAAAACTTTCTGGTAACTAAAGAATTAATTCTGAAATTTATAATCTGCCCTTTTATTACAAGAATTTTCGACTTTTCAGACGTGTCTCACAAGGTCCCAGCAGACTGCGTCCCCGGGAGTGTATTCGACCAGGGCTGCAACGTGTGCCGCTGCACGGAGGACGGGGGGCATGCCATCTGTACCCTCAAGCGGTGTCCCAATAAAGAGGACAACAAAGTATCTAGTAAGTCCCCTACTACAAAAAAACGCTTGGTATCCTGCTTGGTTTATCCGTCAACAGCGAACTTTGAAAATTCCGGAGTAGATAAAAAAATAATATGACTGACTGACTGATTGACTTACTGACAGATAACGCAGAGTTACGGACAATTACTAGAATAAGTATTTTTTATTAGAAGTTTCCAGCCCAAAAGCTTTTTACACACAGTTGGGATTTCTTTGTTACACTGATGGAATAAATCAGCACTCTTACCACGCACACACGTAGAATTTCAAAGAGCGATTGAAAATTTCAGTATTGCTATACCGGGGTATTTGCTTCTTTCATAATCTGATTGGAGACAAACTCATTGGTCACATATACTTAGGTTATGGCAAAAGATGCAGAAAATTATCTGAGTCAAATAATCGGAGAAGTGTCGGAGATATTTCACGATAAATAATTTTTCTTCTGCAGCAACGGAGTCCAGTTTCCGCTGTAACCCTGGCGAGCAGTTCAAGCAATCCTGCAATGACTGCAGCTGCTCTGCTGATGGCAAAAGCGTTTTCTGCACACTTTTCATCTGTGATGAAGACCTTACGCCTTAATGCCTCTAGTATTACACGCATGCACACAGAACCGACTGTCATCTGTCGTTATGATAACGAGTAAGGTTCGAAAGTTCATGTGACATCGTTTCTATTCTTAGAGGACAGAAAATTTTGACGTCAGTGATAGGTTTAGTTTAGGGGTGACCAGCGGTAACTAACATAAGGATAGTGAACTCCGATAAGGTACATGTTACTACTAGATATGTTTTACTTAAGATATTGAGAACAAAATCAGTAGATACCGTAATCTTGCACTAGTTCCTTTCCTTAAGTAATAGAAGTAAGTAAGGTTGACATTGAGATTAGGTTGGTTCTGGAGTGCATGTGTATAGCAATATACTTCATTCAATCAGGTTCCATTTGATTAATTGCAAAGTCAGTTCTCCGATGAGCATATGCTTGGAATAGTGATACATAGAACCCTAATACGTACAGTCACCGGCAAAATTTTAATGCAACCACAGTACCACTACCATGAGTTTACAGTGACCGTACTCGATAGCGACGGCGTAAATTATTTGTAAAGGCGCTGTACAATGCTCCATACAAATAATTTACGCCGTCGCTATCGAGTACGGTCACTGTAAACTCATGGTAGTGGTGCAGAAACTCTATTCATAATACTGAGCCGTTCCAGCGTATCAAATATGTTTAGCGCTTCGTTCTATCCGACATTATCATTATTGCTGGAGTCTGTTCCTGGTTTGAGCATAGACGGCTTAGTGCATGCTGTAGTTCTAGCAAAGTGTATGATGTTGACAAAATTGGCTTTTAGTCTGCAGTGTTGCTTCTCAAGGTTGTGTCGACTTCGGCCAATCTGGGACGTTATATGATCGATGCGATACGTAAACCAATGGCTGTATAAGTATAACTAAAAAAGGAGTGACACAGTCTATTGATCTATTATACTTACATGAACTATCACTCAATGCTATTCTGGGTATATTGAGAAACTTATGAGTACTCAACTGACTTCTGACATCTTGTTTGACGTATCTTTAGATGATAACTTGTTCAGAGTTAGATTACCAACATCCATGTTTGTTGTAAAGCCTTATTTTTATATAAATATTAACTAGTACTTATTTAATAAAGGTACGTAAGGAACTGCAGCTTCGTTAGTTAACATTTATTTTGTTGTGATTTAACAATTTTGATTTCTGCCGTAAGAAAGATTTGATTCCTAATCGACATCTACTCTGTAGATTTTTTGTAGTTGAATGTGCGCGACCCTTATTTAAATGTAGCATTAACAGTATCATTAACGTATTTGTTAAATTTTTAACCATGAACTGTACAAGTTTTAATTGACGCAATCATTTCTATCAATGATGCAGTCTGCAAAATTTCAAAACAGGGTTACGTTAAGGGCTTCATAATTCAAATTTCAAAATTAACGATAGAATTTTTTTAGGTTAGTATGAATGTCTAATGTGTGAATGTTTCGCATTTTGTTATCGAACCGTAATCAGAATAGGAATAAGCTCAGAATGCCAATTTTACGCAAGTACGAGTAAATTAGGTACTGTTGTTAGTGGAATATTTCTGAATCGAATTATCAGAGCAGAGGTATATTTTTCCATAAGGTACAATCTGGACTCTACTTTGGCAAAAATAAATGTCAATTACGGATAAGTTTGACAAATAAACAAACTATTTTTATTTAATTCTAATATATTATGTAGGTATACGTGCCGATTTAACGGCCATTAACATATATTTTCATAACGTCTACATATTACTCAAAATGATATCAATTAAATTACTAATATACCTTAAATTTCTGTTCTAATTGCGGTCAGATAATCATTAGTCATTACCAAATCAATTCATATTCATGTTGTCGGCCATCCAATTGTTCATCACAATAGTAACGTAGGAAAAATACCCATTTCATTCCTTAGTTTAAAAGTGTGTGTTGTAGGTATAATTGAGACTAGTTAGTAAGTGATGTACATCGGATAAGTGGCTTAATCTAGTACGTTTCGTACCCTGTATTAGAAGATACGTAATAAACTTAAGTTGTGGAATCGCAAGTGAATAAAACGTTTGAAGTTATTTGGTCGTTTCATTTTTTATCTTACCACTCTGTCATCAAAAAAACCGTTGATTGACACTACAAGGTTGGATTAGAAAAAAAAATCACCCCCACTTTACGTCCATGGGAGGTACCCTAAAAAATTTTTTTTTGAATTTTTCATTGTACCATTTTGTCGGCATAGTTTACATATATATTCGTGCTGAGCAAAGCCGCGGACGGACAGACAGACAGACATGGCGAAACTATAAAGCTTCCGTTTTTGCCATTTTAACCGAACCCTAAAAACGAAGTGTATGGTTATCATATCACTTGTGTGAAAATACCAGTTTTCCATAAATTTTATCGGTTTTGCTCTAGGTTTTGTCTAATCATCGATTTAATTACAAATTGGCTCCATTTATGGCTCCTAAATTTAGATTGGGCAAGGAATTAAACGGAGGTAATAAGAACGTTTATGGCTTATAAAATAGTAATTACTGTTTGTTGCTTTATTACTATTTGGAATTGAAGTTGTCATTATGGCTACGACTATGGCGCCAGCGTATTTTGCCTTACTATTAGTTTTATGTCATCTATCTGATATAGAAGCTTCATGTAAGTATTCATTCATCTATCTATCCTATTACAAAAGAAAGTCTTTCAATAAATCTATCTATTTATCTTCTATCTATGTTCTAATCTATATAAATAAAAATGGATCGCCGAAATGTATTTACACGCATAACTTCCCCGAACGACGGCAAGATAAAAAACTATAAAAAGAAAATACTTACATTTAAGTATCCACAACACAAGACACAACAATAGTATTTAGTACAAATAAGAAAGAAAGAATTAAAGTGTACGGGATACGTACAACGTTGATCTGATAATTGGTACTTGATAGAAACACTGGTGACAGTATATGATTTTATTGATACTCAAGGTACAAATGTACTAGCTAGGAGCACGTTTATACATTGACTGAATGATATTACAATTAATGAGCATACTACAATAAAGAAATGAATGAATTATGAATAGTGCTGACGCTTAGAATGTGCGATGCTTGTATCGTACAGAAAGAAAATGTTTATTCGGCAATATACATTAACTTGTAGTAATATACAGTACATAACTATAAAATAGACAACACGATGGATAGTATGTGTCATTGCGGTTGTGAATCGGACACTGGCTCAGCATGGCTTTAGGCCTATTCCGTCTGCCACTTCCGACCCAATGGCAAAGGATATTAAAAGGAAAATAACAAATTATTCATTTGGAATGGCGTGTGGCGCTAGTCTCGCCGCGCCTGCCGTGCCTGGCGACGGAGTTCGTGCGAGGGCCCTGCCATGACTGCCTCTGCACCATGGAGGGCCTGTACCACTGCCGCCAGGTGCCATGCCGAGAGAACCTCACCGGTTAGTCAAACTTCATCGTTATATCTATACTATACTTTGTCAAGTTCGTATGTGACAATCGATGGAACACTGCTCTAAGGGCCATCACACTTGCGATTTGCGGGTGAGTTGAAAGCGAGGCGAGCGCGCAGTGAGTTCGCTGCGAGCCGCGCAACGATGTCGCCACGAGAGCGCAACGATGTCGCTGCGAATGTGCAGCGAGTTAGCTGCGCATAGCGCCAAAAATGCCATATTGTACACTCTCGTACAATAATAATAGGGCATCTTCGGCGCTATACGCAACTAACTCGCTGTTGAAAAAAATAGGAAAATGACTGATACCTACATGACATTTTCACATTTGTGTGGAGTGTATTCAAGTAGGTAGCAGACAGTCAAAGTCAAAGTCATTCAATTTAGGCTAAAAACAATACTTACAAACATTGGAAAACCTCCTCCTTTTTTGAAGTCGGTATATTACAATTATAACAAGCATGCAGCAAGCAAGAATGTAAAAAAAAACTACCACAGATACTTTAGTTTACTCATTCAAACTATTCGTGCCAGCTCTTGTGAATCGAGCTGTGTGTACATTCGGTGCCCACTTTTCACATAAGTATCCACTTTTCTATGCAACTATACTTAGTATGAAAAAATGGATGGGTACATAAGTTATGGAACCGACCGTACAATACAAAAATGCCTCTTTATTGTACACCACAAATAGATACAGAAAACCAGATAAGTACAGAGAGAAAAATTAAAAGGTAAGTAACTGATAAGTATAACAGCGTTTTTTTTTCGCAGAACAAATGTTTGTGACTCGATGCCAGCCGTTGCAAGTTTATCAAGTACGCCACATCATCTGCGAGTGCACCAGTTTTGGACGCTGGCGATCCGAAAGCTGCCAGAACGTTTTCAAATTTATGCAAACCATATGGAGTCGCCCACAAAAAAAATTGCAAGCACGGGTCACTTGTGAGCCTGGAATTCTTTACGTGGTCGGTTGCAACGTATGCATCTGTCCAGAGTCGGGTCTCATTAATGAAGCTAAATGCTCTAACCGAAGATGTGTTAAAAGTAAAACAGCGAAATGCCAATTCGGAGACCTCATAAGAGGAGACGATCAGTTATGCGCGTGCACCAACGCCAACGTCTTTGTAAACGATTTTTGCGTCCAAATTGGAGATAGACATATTCAACCAGTGCAGCATAAAAAAATTTTTGAATTGCTTAATCTGGAAAGATCTTGGCTTCAAGAAGAATGCATTCCTGAAGAAAAGTATTGGATCGATTGCAACAATTGCACTTGTGATAAATTTGGAAGCCTGCAGTGCACTAATAATGACTGTGTATTGCCGGAGCTTGATGACGACACCACATTTAGAAGGAAGTACATTCATTCTTTACCAGAGCTCAAAGATGAAAATCAAACTTGCACCCCGGGGAATACGTATCGCGTTCACTGCAATACCTGCGTGTGTTCTGCTATCGGCAAACTACACTGCACTACTATGGTCTGCTTGGACCAATTGGTTGACTCTATAGAACCTTTAATGAAACGCCAATAACTTTTTACTTTAATAAAGGTCAACTTTCAGTAAATTTAAAGTGTGCTTTCAAATCAAAATTTCAAGTGTCGGCCTTGCGTAAAGTAGCATGAAGGTTTTATACAAAGCACACTCTTCTTCAACTACGAGTAGGTCACTATACACATTAATAGAGTGGTAGTTGGCTGAGAATTAGTAGCAAGCTTCTCTATCCTTGTATGTAATAAATAAATAATACAGATACACCGAGAGAAGTACCTTTGTACTAACTACATACTTTGTACTAATTCCTAAAAAGGGATCTCTAGTTATGAGAAATCTTGTCTTTACTCCACTCGGACTGTTGTTTACCTAGTACACTTATAGAGAAGACCACACATTATCCTTATAGAAAATTCATTCATTTCATTGTGTTAAACATAATATTATATTTATTTGCATTACAACTATTCTAAACTTAAAAAAAACATAAAACAAAAAACGAAAAAAAAATTATAGCAGTCTCTTAAGGCAAGATACCGATGATGTTAGATGCACCGTTCCTTTTTGAATAGCTAATTCTTTGTTTGCGAAAGCTGCCATAGTTCTTCGGTACCCTGTGGCTCTACGAGTACTAACCTCTTAGTGTTATTTCTTTATGAAGCTTCAAAGTGCTACGACTCCACGGACCAAGGGTCCCACTCAACACCGAACGGGACAAAGTCGTACTTATTCGGTGCCTAGATTCCTATATTTGTATTACTTCGCCTTTTAAATCGCAAATTGTGTTTAGGTTTGCATAGGTACATTCGTGGAAACTGATGTCACAGTCTCGTCACGCACCCGTGCCACTCATGTAGTTAATTCAGATTATTGGCGACTGTATCATTACTAACCCAATGCCAAATAAAGACATAATTTTGTTCATCTTCTCAGCAAATGGATATTGGAACAATACCTATTCTCTGCCAGAAATTCGCCAAGGCGATCCGTGCGTTAAAGGCAAATTGTACAGAATAGAGTGCAATACTTGCCACTGCGTCGATGTTAACTCCTTGGTCTGCACCAAAATGGGATGTTTAAGCCCAGAAGATCTGGAGAAAATGGCCGTGAAGAACAAAGATAAGAAGAAAGGCAAGTTAAGGATGGGATTGTCCGAATCTCCAAAGGGGGAATGTGTTCCAGGCAAATTTTATAAGAAAGGTTGCAGGAAGTGTTTCTGTGAAGCTAATAAGAAGCAGATTTGCAGCACTACCAATGATTGTAAAGAAGTTCTAAATTCAAGTAAGTCAATTATTCTTTTATTTTTATCAACTACTATCAACGGCTATTGTTTCCAATAGTTAACAATACGAATGTAGTTTTCGAAAGAAACAAAATTGAAAATTACAGGGTAGTCATGACAATATTTTTTATTTATAGGTGGAGATACATCATTTGTTGTGTTTGAAAAATTTTGTGTGTTCAATTTTGCTTTTTGCTTTGAGAATGAACTTATAGAGAGCTCAAACGTGCGTTCATTGAATAAGATGTCATAATTATATGCATTATTAATAAGATTGTTAAGATGCATTTCCACGAGAGATGTGCTAGGGTGTGTTGCGAGGAATGTGTTTGTCATGCACCTATCCTTTCTCCGCCGAGTTGTTTTCACCAGCGATATGCGGAGCGAATAGGTAAATTAAACGTTGCGAACATCCGGTCCGCTCTCTTTTGTCTTTTCTAAAGAATGCCGTCATTATGTTATGTCACACTCTGTTGTACAATTAAACCGCAGAATCAGTTAGAAAAAATGTATTTCTCACGAAGTTTCTTGACTTAAAGGGCCAGTATCTCCTGCAACTTTCCACTCCTACACCACCGAGGAGTTCCAGAAGCTACCAGTCCTCCAGCATCAGGCGTCGTCCTGCAAGCCCGGTGTCACCTACCGCATCGATTGCAACTCCTGCTTCTGCCTCGCCAACGGGAACCTGTTCTGTGAGCGGCTGCTCTGCCCCAGCTACGGTGACGTCAACAAGCTGAAGGCTAAAGACATGAGTGGTAAGAGTTAGATAGTTCTAGAAACTCGCCTCGCCTGGCCGATGATCGCCCTAAGGCTTAGATCTATAATGAAATAATCTAACCAACATAGAAAAGTTGAAAAAAACCTTGACATTGTCATTTTAAGGTTCAACATCTCAAACATAGCTAAGAACCACTGCAAGAAAAGTCACTGAACTTTCTTGCGGTACCTAGTTCTTAGCTATGTTTGATAGATTGAGGGAATAGATCTGGTCGATCAGGAGACCACCATCGTATCCTCACGTTCCAGGGCTATCCTGCAAGAAAGGCGAAGCGAGGGAAGCGCATTGTGTCCAATGCACATGCGCCAATGGCAAAACGAAATGCGTCCCAGAACCTGACTGTATCCCCATTGAGAATCGGAAGCAGATGCACGGCGCAGATCCGAAGAAGAAGCCCAGAGAGTACTTGGACTTGAAGAAGGAGGAGTGTATACCTGGAATGGTTTACAGGTGATGACGGTATAGGTAGTCACGTGCTCTTAATACGAGTATCTGTCACAGCGGAGCGTGCAAAAATATCTGACACGGTACGGTACGGCCTTTAAAATGAAGTCGTATCAGCTACAGATATTTATGTACGTTTTGTTCTGTTAGATATTGGTGCTGGTGACTGTACAGACAATCAAGATGTTAGATAATGTCGCTCGGGATTCGTCGGTTTTCTTGAAGATTCAAATGAGAAAGAAAAAAAAACTGATCTTATGTTTCGAGTTTCGAACGACATTAGCAAACTACATTGCCATTCCACTAGTATACGTTAAAGTAGGGTAACCACGAATCAGGAAATTTTAAAATTAATTGATATTTTATTAAGTGTAATGAAAACATTCACTGCAGATTCTTACATAGGTACAAGTTAATCTTGACTAATTAGAGGTACAGCGAGTAAGAAAAAAAGATTTCTGTCCACCACTAAGGAGTCACCTATACAACTTCCTTGTTTACAGTGAAGGCTGCAACAAATGCTACTGTCAAACTGATCAGTCGGTGCGTTGTACTCAGAAGACCTGCCTCAGCTTTTCGCAGATGGTACGGCTCAAGAAGTTGCGCTTGCGCTTAGAGAAGAACGGTCTCTAAACTAAAACAGGATAGAATCTATAGCCCACAAAAAAATAAGTTGGCCTCACACAATCGAAATGAGACCAAAAATGGTTAACTTTCGGGCACTCGTACTCGTTAGCTCTTTCTATACTCGTACCCTCATTCAATAACGTTTGACCTCCTCTCTCCATACAACATCTATGAACGAGCACACATGAACCGTATTTAAAATGAAATCAGATTATTAAAATTAGGATGAGGGTTTATAATGTGTGTGGCTGGCCTACCTCATGGTGGAAAAGTCATGCAAGTTGCATTACATGACAGGAGCTGATATGTTATAAACGATCGACCGAGCGCCACACTTACCTACTTATTTACTTGCAAATTTTGTTTGTTTACTAGTTGGGCTATAGGCTATAGTTGTAGCAATCTGAGAAGAGTTATCGACTATATTTAGTAAATGTTAAGTACGTTTATTGTTTAACTGATACTACCAAACCAACGGACACCCGCAATGATTTATAGGTATAAGAAAGCAATGAATAAAAGTATTCACCTAAAAATTCAAGCAGGCTTTTATTTTCTATTCTAATGTCAGTTTGAGACTGTCCCGCTCGTCAGTCTGACTAAAAATGACTATCTCTATCTCCCTCCCTCTCTACCTCTCCGCCTAAGTGCCTATCTCTAAATATGTTAGGTACTTTATTAATTATTATATTGTGTTGCTTTATAATAATAAACATTATTTTAACATTGTGTAAGTACAGTAAGATTACTATTAATAATTCATTTTACATCGACATTTATGTTGAGTCAACAAACAACCGGGTTTTTAATCTTTTAATTACAATTCTATTTACGACTTACATTTTCAGGAATGCAATAAATCTTATCAAAAAAACTTACCTAACAAGTGAGGCGAAATTAAAATCAACATTCTGTAAGGACTTTTTTATTAGCTCACATGTTTTCAAGCATGAAATTTTTTAATTAAGTTTAACTTATTACCTATACGGGAAGACCATTTTTGGCCAGTTAAGAGATGTTCAGGACTGTGACATTTCTAACTTTAATATCGCAGTTTCAATACGCGATAACAAATATCCGTAAGTCAGTTCTCACACTCATCTTCTTCAATATTCCTTCAATATTTTTTCACAAAATTTCTTCCATTGTTGTAGACACGTGTGTTCCGAATACGCAGTTTTTTCTGAATGGTCTTATCTGCTCTTGCAATAGCAGGGGCCAGTGGAGCGAAGCGAGTTGCTTGCGTGTGAGTCGCCGACAGATTTGTCAGCCCGGCAAGATCATATGGCAGGGCTGCAGTCAATGCATTTGCCAAGAAAACGGACAGCTGCTCTGCAACGTTAATATTGGCTGTCAAGATGATACTTCCATCATATCCACTACAAAACGCGAAGGCTTGCATTCAATCGGCTACAAGTGTACTCCGTTCAGAATTTACTACGTTGACTGCAATATATGCATTTGCCCCGCTGCTGGTCTTACAGCTAACGCTCATTGCGCCAAAGACACTTCTTGCACTTCCCTTAAGGTACCATCCACTTCTGACCTCCTAGCATCCGTTAACAAAAACCTCTGTTTGCCCAAGGTCATGTATTTGTTCGCCTGCCTCCATTGCTTGTGTTCTGATGAAGGTTATTTTATTCTTGAAAATTGTATAGATACTTGTGAGCCCAGAAATGAAGAAGCTCGGAGTTGCTCGCCTAAGTCGTTTTATAGAAAAGATTGTAATGTCTGCTTTTGTCCTGAAAATATGATACCTAATGATAAGTATTGTACACAAGAGATTTGCAATGGCACCAATGCGTTAAAAGTATTGCACGGATTGAGGACTTCGCCATCTATGAAGTGCACTCCATATCAGTTCACTCCGCCACGCTGTTTGTACTGCGACTGTACTCCAGAAGGAACCATCAATGAGCATGCATGCTTAGAATTAAGCTGCTTGAAGTTTAATACTGTTACTAATAAAGCTGTCAAAGACACATGCAATGCCGGAGAAATGGTCTCAGTCTGCATAGAATGTTTTTGCCTTCGGGATAGCACGACCCGTCCTGAATATTGCTCAAGAATTTGTTCCTATCGAAGCAAAATAGCAATTCTTGAAAGAATTTTCAGAGACAGCAGAAACGATCATATACTTGACATGAATGCTCTGGAGAAAAATACAGTGATGCAATCTTGCAAGCCCAATACAATATACGCTGATAGTGGTAAATTTTGTTTATGTCCTGACACTGGCATCACTGATCAGAAAGCATGCATCATTGAGATAAAAACGGGGTTCGATTTCGAAAACCCAGCGTCGGAGTTTTCTTTCAAAGAAAACGTAATAAACATTGATTTTAATGCGACTTGTGAGCCGAGCTCGTTTGTACAATTTGACTGCAATACGTGTTTCTGCTCTAAGAACGGGACTATTGATCCTAAATGGTGCACTTACGACGACTGTGAAGCGAAGAAAATTGTACAAGACTCTCACAACGCGGGTTCACTGATAAAAGAGGATCAACCACACAAATGTACGCCCGGCTCTATAATGACTCTGGACTGCAACTTCTGCATTTGTCCCGAAAACGGTCAAGTGAAAGATAGAGCTTGTACTAAGAACCGTTGCTCTGACACAGACCATGCGGTCATGGTTGAGAAGTTTACCTGTGAGCCCTTAGAATATTACGAAGTAGACTGCAACGTTTGTCTTTGCCCGCGAGACGGTAAAAAGAACGTGGCCCAGTGTACCAAAAATCTCTGTGAGAAGAATTTTCTTCGTACAGATGTGTGCGTTCCGGGAAGACTGTTCAGCGATGAATGCAACGTGTGTGTATGCCCTCGGAAGGGAAACAAAGCAGACAAGGCTTGCACTAGCCACAGATGCCAAGAATCTGCTTTAGCATGGAAGAACATCTTTAAATTGTCGAATAGTCTTCTTGGTCACCAAATATCCGAAGTAACTACGAGGAAACTTGATTTGTGTTTTCCCGGAGAGGAGTTCACAATAGGCTGCCATCTTTGTGTTTGTCCTGACATGGGCATCAGATCATATGCGACGTGCACGGATATGATATGTGATGAAAAAAAAAGTGAAATAGGTGTAGACGTAAAGCAGAATAGTACTGAGGTAAGTATGGATGAATCTAGTTGCATTATTGAGAAACTTGGAAACACTCAAAAATATTTTCATTCATGAAACTAAACATATTTATGTGTTGTTTTTTTAAACATTCAATTTACTGCGCTACTTTTTGTAATATTAAATTTGAATATATAAACAATCCCTACTATATAATATTATAAATGCGAAAGTAACTCTGTCTGTCTGTCTGTCTGTCTGTCTGTCTGTTACGCTTTCACGTCGAAACCACTGAACCGATTTTGATGAAATTTGGTATATAGGTATTTTGAACCCTAAGGATCAACATAGGATACCTTTTATTCCGGTAGCGGGCGCCACCGCGCGATAACCTAGATCCGCGCAGACGAAGTCGCGGGCTTAAGCTAGTTTTTTTATAAAAATGCAATGTCAACAGGTCTTTCAGGTCACTGAAAATTCCTTAGACGCGGGTGTGGACGGACTCGCGCGGAAAAGTGCTTATACTCCCATCCCGGATGCCGACGGTTGTTGGATCTATAACATCTCCGCCAGCGCCGAAAGACACGACTGCACGCCGGGCACCATGTATATTATCAGGTAATCTTGAAAAATCTTCTTCTAAGTCACCACAATCTTGAGAGAGACGACCACTCTGTCTCTTTCGTCGGTTCTCTAATCCAAAAATGATCGATAAATGATTCATACCTACTCTTATTTACTACTCTTGCGTTTGATAACCCACTAGCCGTCTCACCCCCGACGGTGCAAGTAGAGTTACAAGTACATTTTCGAGTGTCAACTGGCGACGAGAAGATAATCACTATTGATAGCGGTGGGTACATAATTATAATATGAAAATAACTGGTCCCAGAGGCGAAATTACTCTATGCGTTCGCCTAGACTAGTTTCGCCTCCGGGACCAGTTATTTTCATATAATGATGTACCCACCGCTATCAATGATACGTAGTGATTCTCTTCTCGTCGCCATTGACACTCGAAAATGTACTCTGTGACTCTACTTACACCGTCGGCGGTGAGACGGCTGGTATGTTGTCAAACGCAAGAGTAGTAAATACTTAATCAGTAACTATACAGTACAACCAGATTGTTAACGTCGCTCGATACTCGTCGGTTTTCTTCTTTTTCCTGAAGATTCAAATTGAAAAGAAAATGAAAACATCTTTTGTTTCGAGTTCGGAACGACGTTATGGCAAACATTTTAAGAGTGTACTCTAAATTTGTTTAAAATTGCAGGTGCAGGCAATGCATTTGCCCGTACCTGGGCAACATAAACGACTACTGTCGTCCGATGAGGGAGGGCGAGTACTGCGAGCAGGCCTTCCCTGGCGTCAACTACTTGCCTATGGGACGAAGACAGACAGGTAGCAGTTAAGGCCACCTCTGTAGTTGTATTTACTAACGCTCTGGTGCCCGCGATCCTTCACCTTCTCTTTCTAGTTCTATCCTCATCCTTATACCGTGTGAGAGAAAGAGGTTGTGTAAGCGATGGTGATTGAGAGTGTGTGAAACAAAACAATAAGACCTCTGTTCTTGGTAGAAAATTGGATAGTATTACATCTCTTACAGTATACGCTGATTTAGCGCATACGTTCGTCCATTCATCACTTCTACACCTACTATATAACATATATAGGTACAGTCGACATCAGAACTTTCGGAGCAGCCAATGCGTTGAGAATAGAATGCATGTTCCGATCTGATGGCGACTGTAGAACGTGTTACAAAATAACCTGTAAAAATATTTAAAAAAGATTAAAGCTCAAAATCTTGTCAACCCTGGGAAGTATTCATGTCATACAACCCAACTTAGCATAGATTAGGTATTTAACAGAGGGGTAACTCCTGTTTTGATATTCTTTTGAGGGTTTACTAATGTTTCGGCGAATAACGTTTGGCAACCCTGCTTCATTTCGCAACTTTTCATTTCCCAACTATGTATTTTTAATATTTCTGAAACTGTAAATATTTCAGGATTTTTATAAAAGTAACGTAACCTAATCTAAAGGGTTCTACGCGATGGTCCTGAAATAAATCCTGAAATATTCACAGTTTTAGAGTTTGCGAAATGAATCTGGTTGCCAAACGTTACGTTACGAAAAAGCAGTACTCGCTTTAGAGCTGTGAAATTTGGACTGGGTATTTATAAATACATACCTACAAATTTCCACGGAACCCTCGGTGCTGTTCCACTCGCACTTGCCTGGTTTTTTTAAATACTGTGAACGGTCTCTTTGTAAGTAACTATTCAATCCCCTTTCCGTTTCACCGCGTGATAGCTAAGGCACGACTCTGCTTGAGAGACCACAGGGTAAATAGACAACGGAGCTACCAGCGCCTATCTAAATCTTTATTAATCCTGAATTTTCCTTCCAGCTAATTCTACGAATGTCAAGCCATCCCATAACCACACTCACTACGACTGCGAAAAGCCGGGGAAAGTGATGGACAAATGCTTCATCTGCGAGTGCGAGGAGGACAACAAGTTAATCAAGGAGCACTGCTTCAAGAACCAAGACGAAGAGTGCTGGGGGCAAGAGCCCTCGTTTTTGAAAGAAATAAAAGTGCTTGTATTGTATTTTTGTATTTTTCTTTCTAAAAAATAGGTTCATGAATGAGCTACGAGTATTAGGCATTGAATCCTTGTTGTCCATTACTAGTACGTACTACTGTGCTTTAACATGGTAGGTCCTGTACATGATTGGTGCCGTCACCCTAATGAACGATAATTAACTAAATTATTGATCTAAATAATCAATTCGATGACAAAATCTAAAGGGGTTATTTTCCTGAGCAGTACTTGTGTAACACTCACCACTATTTCCTTCGACTTACTATAGAACTAAAAGTCTCCTGCGCCATTTTTCACCCGCTTCTGAGCTCTCCATTTTAAAATAAACTGATGAGTATTAATATCCACATATTTATAGGAATCATATAAGGTCACACTAGAAAGATCTCTCTCCAGACAGCTGTAATGCCTGGGGCACAGAATAGATAATTACGCAAGTAGCTGGGGACCGAAGTCCGAAGGAAGGCAATCAGAAATTGTATCCATGCGTTTGAGTTGAAAAAATTTGATAGTGCGATCTAGAATGTAGCAGTTTGTCTTATCGACGACTAGATGGCGCCAGAGGTCGCTACAACCAGAGGATTGGTTTGTTCGAAGTGTTCCAAACATAGTAACCCATATTTATGAACGTCAGTTTATTTTAAATTGCTTCAATAATGGTTGCTGAGTTTTGGTAGCGAAGAAAGACTAAAACACTTGAATCAATCAGTAACCCAGTTCTCCGAATATCGACACATTTCTCAAATGTGATTAATTTTTTTCATCACAAGTGAAGCATGAAGCGTTTCAAACATTCTCAGTTTTTTTTAGTAAAACATTATTTAAGTTAGTCAGTATGTTTCTTATTATACTTGCAGTCATTTTTGCCCTTGGTAACGTGTCTTCGGACGACAGTGAGCGCGGTAAGAAAACAAACATTAAGCAAATAAAAGGCTGCGTTGCCACCAGAGGTCTGCGAGGATGCGTTGCGTTGCGATGCGTTGAATGTGTTTGTCATGGACCAATAAAAACGCTTCATTTACGTATCAACGCTCAGCGCAGCTCTAGTAGACTGTATAGATCAATTACCCAATATTTTTTTCCCCGATATTTAAATTCCCGTTTGTATTAATGCGAACGGGAATTTAAATATCGGGGGAAAAAAATATTGGGTAATTGATCTATACAGTCTCTCAAACTTATGGCTCCACGTACCCCTGTTAAAGTTTCTAGACGACAGCGAACCCCTACCTCCCCCCCCCACCAAAGAAAGTAATAAAACTGGCTGTTGGAGAAACTAAGTTTATTTTTATTTCAATCATCATGATAATATAATGTATATTATTTATTTCAATAAAAGGTAGCAAATATAGGTAAGAATCTAAGAATCGTCTTGCCAACGAAAATACAAACTGAAACAAACAACAACAAACAACAACAAATAACAAACAAGTAACAAATTTGGAGTTGAAATAAAACATACAAAAATACTCCAAAAGCCAATCTTAATCATCTTGCCAGTCTTGCAGCCACCATTACGTAAACCTTGTCGCGAACCCCCTACCGTCGAATAGCGAACCCCTAGGGGTTCGCGTACCCCACTTTGAGAAACCCTGTCATAGCTAATATTAAAATTGCGAATGTGAGTATGCTGGTTCGTTTGTTTGTTACTTACGCTTTGACACTTAAAGGTCTCAACCAATGGTGATGAAATTTGGTATAGTATAGAGACTGAGAAGGGCATTATCCCGAAAATAATTATGATTCCCGTAGGTGCGCTAAATGAATTATTCGTAAAAGAAGTCGCAGACATAAGCTTGTTAGTTATAAAACAACACTAAACGTGACACAAATGCCAAACGAACCACCCACACGTCACTAATGCCATCTAGTAATATTCCACCTTTAAGAAGGCTCTCATTCAATTATATGCATACGGCCAATATTTGAAAGGATACCCTGGGTTAAATTGTATTTGGTAATGTTAACTCCCTTTTAATTTCAGATCCTGGTCTAAACTTAGAGGCTTGTGATATTGGTGACGTTATCGAAAATGAATGTATTAAATGTATATGCTCAGCAAGATACTTATTTGATTGCACGTCAAAAAGCTGCCCAAAAACATATAACGGTAAGGCAACAGTATATTTGAATCTGCCGTCAGTTATTACTTATTC
Organism: Choristoneura fumiferana; assembly: GCF_025370935.1. NCBI lineage: Eukaryota > Metazoa > Arthropoda > Insecta > Lepidoptera > Tortricidae > Choristoneura > Choristoneura fumiferana. The sequence goes on along the minus strand of NC_133495.1, from coordinate 1,408,983 downwards.
TGTGACGGTAGTAGGTATGTATAGTTAACTCGTTTGTTGATATTTGTGACGTTATCTGGGGGCACGGCAGTGCCCCCGCCAAGTCGACAAAACAAAAACAAAGGCACGGCCGTCGGCCGTACCATACTTTTCTCGAAGGCATTCAGGCTGTTTTAACATATTTTGTTGAAATTAAATCACAAAATCAATGTATAGAAAACCCAAATTTGATCAGACCAATTTTAACAAAGGAGTTAATATATTAATATCAATAATCAGCTTTAATTACAACATTAATTTTGTGTTACGATTTAAAATTCACCTTACAAAACTATCTAAGCTTCATGTTTCGTGATGCTGAGAAAAAGTCATTTTCATCGCAAATTCTAATTTGGACAAGATGCTCCACATTATGTCCTGAATCTTGTTTTAAACTGTACTTTTAATTTTACAGCTTCAGACGAGAATAGCGCAGATGTGAAGGGTCAATCATGTCGTCCACATAAAATTTACAATCTTGACGAAACCATTTGTATCTGTAATCCAGATGGACGCTGGCCTCACAAGTCTTGCCATAATATATTCGGACCACTGCCAACATCACACATTACAAAACAAAAATGTATTCCCGGAAGTTACGTCGTAATCGATTGCAACATCTGTCGATGTAATGACAAAGGACAGATAGACAACGAACGATGCACTAAAAATGAATGCGATCCAATTAAAGTTTCGAACCATCGTAGAAATACCAAAAGTGGACAAGTATACGGCAAATGCAAAGCAAAGAGCTGGTACTCTTACGGTCCATGTCAGTTTTGCCATTGCCTCAATAATAACAAACTTATGTGTAATACTGGCACTAAAAATAGTAATTCTGTTAGGCTAGGAACGTACAACTTCAGCGTTTGTGGAACTGACCTTTTAAAAGAAGCCTTGCAACTCTCGTCTCAAGGTAAAGAAGCTGAAAATGTTCTCAGACTAAATAAAGATACGGAGACATCAGTATCTATAAATGATGAAACAACTACGAAAGCTGCTGAAAAGTCTGATTTCAAGGTAATTGATTTAGAAATGGATCAACATAACAATAATGATAATGATGATGATGGTGATGACGACGGTAAAACTGAAGAACATTACGTTAAAATTACAGCTACGAGGTCAAAAACAGGAAAAAAAGATAGTCAAGACTTTTCAGAATCAGACAATGAAAGCGAAGCAGGAGGAGAAAAATTTACAAAGCAGCCTTATGAAGAAAATGATAATATAGAAATAGATAGTGACAATGGTGAAGGAAGAACTGAAGATCGTGACGACAAAAACGATGAGAATAATTCTGAAGACATGTCCGAAGAAAGTATGCCAGTCAAACAAATTGAAAGAGAACAACCTCTAAATATACCAGTTAAATCAGCTGAAGATGATTCCGAGCCAAGTATGTCAATTAAGTTTGACTCTAATAAAGCAGAACAAACACAAACTCAAGAAAGATTGACAGCTGATGAAAAAAAACCGACTAAAAAAAGAAAGAAGCCAAGCAAATATGATGACAAAAAAGATGATGAAGATGAAGAAACGATGGGATTTGACTTAGGCCAAGCCATAAAGAATAACTTACCAATGATGGTTGGTCATGTATTAAGTAATTTGAGAAAAACAGTGAATCTAGAATCTGAAAATGATTGCGAACCTGGGACGCAGTATCAGGTCCAATGCAACGTTTGTCATTGCTTGAAAAACAAGAAAATGATTTGTACTGATAATAAATGCGAATAAACATAAACATCCATTTTTTACAGATGTGTTTAGAGTCCCGTACCCGAAGGGTAGCAAATAGAATAGAACCCCATTACTATCGTTGTCGTACTTCTATCTATCTGTCATAGAGCAGTATCTCGGGAAACGTAATTTGACGCCAATGTCTGTCTGTGGCATCGTAGCTCTCAAACAGATAGATTAAAAGCGACTATCTTTGCGGTGGTGGTTCTTAGCTATACTTAATTAATATCAGTTCAGCCGTTTTTGAGATTTTGAGCTTTGAAATGACAACGTCACAGGTTTTTCAAGTTAGGTTAGGTCTTAGGTTAGGTTATTTATTAGTGTTTTTCCACAACAGTAATTATGGTCAGTTACCATCAGGTGAGCCCTCGTTGGCCGCTCTATTTAAAAATGGAAGCGCTTTCTTTTGGTTTCAAACGAAGAGATATATATATATATATTCGGTAGGAATGCCGTGAGTTAAGCAGCGTTTCCACCAATAATGTGCGAGGACGTGTTGCGAGGGATGTGTTTTTCATCAACCAATAGAAACGCTTCATTAACATATCACATCTTTGGTGGAAACGCTGCTTTAAGTAGCGATATGTATAAACTGAACCACCTGGTAGAAATATAGAGTCAAAAGCTGTTGCGGCGTGAAATAATGCTTTACCTAAACAAATGTGTTTATTTTACTACATTTATTTCCAAGGACTTAATGACGAGCGTATACCATTGAGCGCATATACATAGGTAGAGTGTAGCGACCTCAGATCATATATGATCTGAGGGAGCGACTTAGAAGAAGACATAATTATTTTCGTCGTAAGACTAAATTGATATTAGGTAGGTACCTACCCATTCTAAAAAAATTATACGAGCATACATAAAGTTAGAAGCGAGTTCACGCAAAAGGCGTTTTTGACTGAATCGAATGTCATCCAATCTCAAGATGGGGTTCACGACTAATATCCTCTTTATTTTCCCGCTAGCAAACAAGGTTCCTACTTAAAATAGGCAAGAAATGTTTTCTACTAAAATGTGACTAAAATCCTACTAATCCTTGATAAATCTCTCGCGAGATTAGGAGGGGATGGAGTCAAGCTAAATCTCACAACAAATAATCACCAGGGGATGGGGCTTGAAAATTATTAAAATCTCACAACGGACATCCTTCTATGCTTTTTCAATCCGAAACAATCAACAGCTAATTTTGGTAGACGTAATTCTGAATTTAATTAACATTTTAATGACGTGCACGGAGTCAAGCAATCGAAACCTAAAAACCGTGATTGAAAGAAATATTTTACGATGTATTTTTAATTAAAGTTTTTTTACTTTAAAACTTTACAAAAATGAGAACTATTGTGTTGTTATTATGTTCACAGTTAGCGCTTGTTTCTTCGTACTCATTTGAGCAACGTAAGTACCTAACTAAAATATGGACTAAATAAATATACGTAGGTATAATAGACACGCAAATGCATTTGTACCAAATCTGTTGGCGATCATTCTGCACATTTGTGAATCTTATCTTTAAACGAGCTACGAGTATTATTAATATCAGGGACCACGGAAACAGCTCTATTTGAAATTTTTGCTATCTGGGGGTTTTCGGGGGTGAAACTCCATCAGTTTCGTCATCTTTGGGAAAACGCGTATTTTTAAATTATATGGAATTTTTAAATGGATATGCCACGCATTAGGATAGGTAGGTAAATTCGACATTTCTGTCATCAGGGTCGCGGTTCTGTGGTATATAAGCTTTTTTTAAATACGTATCTTCTCCAAAATACACGATTTAACAAAAAAAATACTCCAACAGGGTTTCTTTCGCCTTCATTTTTGTCACATTATTGACCTGTTGTTGATGACGAATTTCTAAAAATAATTAATGGTGCATTTATTATATGACTTAAAAATAAAATAAGAAGTATTCCAATATTTCCGGTTTTCCGGTTTGTATTTAATACCTATGTCTAATTTTGCTCTACAGCGGTTGCCAAGACAGTATGGCATGAACGGTGCGAGAAGAACGCAGTTGCACTGAACGACTGCAACTGGTGCCGATGCGGCTCCAACCACCAATTCGTGTGCCAAGCACGCGCGTGCAGGGAGGTCGACGTGTTTGGACACTTCAATGGTAATGTGGTGGTAATGGTATGGTGGTTTAGGCATAGGTAGTAGCGGGTGGTGCTCCGCAACTTCATGAATTACTGCGCCTGATTGGTAGTGATTGGCTGTAGTCACTGCGCTATTCATGTCAGCCTAGTTCATGGAGGAAACCTAGCAGACCCTTCACGTTGCCGATGACTTCCTGGAGTGACCCCGGTGATCAGAGGTATAGAGATTTATGTATGTATGTATGTAAACTCTTCATTGTAAAGAAAGAGAGAAACAAATGTGCATGTGTGTCAGTAGTTCCCTGATTGTTAAGGTTGAGATATAGAATACACTAGTGTTTACCCGCGGCTTCGCATGCGTAAACCATTATAAAACCAGCAATTGAATCGAAATTCTGGGATTTTGCTGAAATTCCCATGGGAATCCACAAAAATTACCTACATCGTGATGTGATGTGACGATGGTGATGAACCACAAGCTGATTGTTTCAATAATTACATAAGTATTTTGTTTTAAGATACAATGATGAATATAATGATGATGATTGTGATTTGTGATGATATTTCTCCTTCAGATGCCATTAAGGACATAGATGTAGGCATGGAAGGACACGGAGTCTGGCGCTCAACCGCTTCAGCCTGCGAGCCCGGCGTGCACTACCACAAAGATAAACTGATCTGTGTATGCGGCGAAGACGGCACCTGGCCCAACCCAGTCTGCCGGGACATCTTCCAAATCCTCCACGCCGTCGAAGTCCCGAAGACCGACGTGAAAGACGAATGCGCCCCCACCAAACTATACCTCATAGGCTGCAACGTCTGTTTCTGCCCTTCTACCGGACGCATCAACTCCTCACTCTGCACGAAGCAGGTCTGCGATGATAACGACCCTGTATTAGAACCTAATAACAAAGTAGAAACTGTAGACACGCAAGAAGACAGCAAAGACCTTTACGCAGAATGTGAGACAGATCTTATTTATAAATTAGGCTGTCGAACCTGCACCTGCCTTAGAAACAACAGGCTAGTATGCGGAAATTGTACTGGGCCAGCTGTAAACCAGAGTATGAATTACTGCAAAAATCAGCCAGCTCTCACAGTATTTGACGTCGACTGCAACATGTGTTATTGTGATCACAATAGTAACATGGTCTGCTCAGCTAAACGGTGTCTCGGGAAAGCCGAGGCATCTCTAAGGAGGTTCATGGACATTGACGAACGTTACGTAGAACTAACGGAGACGCCGCTGGATGATCGTAACTGTAGGAAAGGAAGTAAGTACAAGAAAGGTTGCAATACTTGCCTTTGTTTAGAAAACGAGACGGGTGCTAAAATGTTTGCCTGTACGACAGAGCCTTGTGGCAGGTCTTTATTTGCTAAAATAACCAAGGACTGCGTTATGCACACTTCTTTTGAATTAAACTGTCTGAAATGTCAGTGTGTGTCTGCTAACGGTCGCACTTGGCAGTGGTGTGAGACGGAATCACGATGCTCGCTAACTGAAACAGTTGTGGATGGACGCGATTTGGACAGTCTCCATGGGTATTGTGAACCCCGACACGAATATGTGAAGGACTGCAACAAATGCCAGTGCCTCTCTGAGGGCCAGATGCTTGTGTGCACGGATTTAATTTGTGATAAATCTCCTGATCCCTTAGAAATAGAAGTTGTACCTTTAAAACAACATGGCAGTTGCCCGAAAGGTCACACATACAAGATTGATTGTAACATCTGTATTTGCTTGAAGAATGGTAATGCTTTGTGTACAACGATGAATTGTGCGAAACAAACTGGTAAAGTGCTACCGTAACGAAAATAAAAAGGTATTTTTTTTATTCTAGCAGTTTTATTTTCCCTTTCGAGTGCCAGCGCCATATTAAAAAAAAAACCTGCCAAGAGCGTGTCAGACACGCCCAAGATAGGGTTTAGTAGCTATTACGAATTAATCAAGTAATATTTTTACTAAGGATTTCACATTGTGTACGGAATCATCCAAGTTTGGTCCTGATCTTTTTCAAATATTTCCGACCAACAGTTTAGATTTTAGAGAGAGTGGGGGGGAGGGGGTTGATAGACCTATCTAACGATACCTCAAACTATAGGATTAATCGAGAAAAAAATAATCGCCCCATCTATGGGAGGTACCTACCTGAAACGATTTATTTTTTATTTTACCATCTTGTCGGCGTGACTGATATGTATATTCATGTCAAATTACAGCTTTCTAGTATTAAAACAGTCTCTATGCGCTTAGCCAGACATGGCGAAACTATAAGGGTTCCTAGTTGAATACGGAACCTTAAAAACAGGAACCCTCGGGCCCAAGGTGTATAATAAAACTATTGAATAATAGGTATAACAGCTATAATTAAGGAAAAAATCGAACAAAGATGAGGTCACGCTTGGCGCATATTAATTTTACAAGTAGGTCCAATAAATTTAAATATCTCCATTAAATATGTAATATTTTGACACCAAGAGTGACCACACCTTAAGACAGTCTATCCATCTTTTCATGTACAATTAAAATTAAAAATAAAACAAATTTCAAACTTAAAATTATCTTAAAAATATAATTTGTGTAACTTGTACTCAAAGACGTTTGTACATCATTTTGAATAAAAATAATTTGTGCTTTCATTTTCTAGTTTTAAAAGTAAATGTAGTCTGTGTAAGTATATTTACTTTACCGATCATTAAAATAAAACTGATAATATAGGCTTTCCAACGTTCTTTCCACCATCATTTAACGCTATGATCAAATCTGAAATTTCTAATGAAGAGTTAAGGTATAAGTGAAAATTTTAATTACGGCAAATACGTATTTGAAAATACTTATTGGAAACATTATTACCTACTCTCACATGATAACCCCAACATTCATGTTAGTCCAGTGAAAATACCTTTCTATCGGTACAGCTGCAGTTGTTTAATATGAATACACGAACGAATATTCATTAGGCTTCATTCATAACAATATAATAGAATTGAACTGTCTTGTTTATCGAATGTCACTCCAAAGTCGTAGATGATATATAGGTATAATTTGCTGACATAGGAGCATTATTTATTTTTATGAAAGTTGATGATAAAAGTAAAGGAATAATAACTATGATACGAGCACGATCTAATAATATATCAACTCCTAGGTATTATTACTAGAACAATTTAGTGAAATAGTTACAAATATAAACAAAAAAATCTAACATCGGATCCGTATACCAAAAAACGCACGTAAAAAGAGCTCCTGGCCATATACCTGCGCAGTGAGCGAAATAGGGACCAAATTGGCGGCGGAGCAGTGGGGGACGCGGGAGGGGGCGTAGGAGCGCGCGCGCGGCCGTCACGCCATTGGCTTGTTAGTTGACAGATGCGCAAACGTATCCCCTCCACTAGCCACCCAGAGCTCTTTTTACGTGCGTTGACTTGTACCTCGTCGACCTCGTTCGATTGTGACCAATTACTGTTTCACTAGGTTAATATAGTTTACTTAGATAGTGATTATTACTAAATTATACTCGTATCACGGCTCCGAAGATCTGACTGCCCGAGTCCTAAGTTGTGACCAGAAATATTTTTTTCATATTGTTTACCTCTAGATTAAAATCTTGTTCATAAGAATATGCCAAAATCTCTAATGTTTTTCTTATGCTTAATTAAGTAATTTTAAATTTACATGATCTCGTGGTTACGGTCATAGACACAGCATGTTTTTAATAAATCTATTTGTATTTTCTGGATGGAAACGTTAATTAAAAAGGATTAACTGCCTACCTTGCTAATGTCAAATCTGACTAAGTACTCGTAACTACATATTTTAATCTGCAGACCTTGTCATTGTAGAGTTGGGTGATCGGTAATTTTTGCTAATTAAAATTAACTATCATTAATTAATTGTGTTGATTGTTTGCTTTCAAAATTATTGCAATCAATTGGCCTAAAAATGCTGCGTTAGAAACTATAATTTTTGTTCACCACTTAAGTTAGGAGGACACCCTATATATCTAGGACACGAAGCATGTGTCGCTTTCTTTTCCTAACTTGTATAATTGTGTTTGTATGCACAACTATAGTTAGAAATAGATAAATGATTCTATTTATATGTAGATCAGGTATATCTACAGCACAAAACTCTGCAGCCGTTTCGATTGGTCGAGCTGTCCGCTATCTTTTTTTCAGTGCTTTCCGATTAGCTAAATTTATTCAGAGTTTTTAAATTTTGCTATTAATTTATTTATCTACGATATAAAAGCAAGTGCACTTAATTTGTTTCTAGGCTATTTTCCTATTAAGCATGATATTTATTAATGTAGGTATCTTAAGTACCTATCTTTTTTTTTTAACATGCGTAAGTATTGTGGTTGACTCTGTTAGAAGTGGTACTCGTAGATGGAATATTTTTATGACAATATTGATTTATTTAAAACACTATCATGCTGGTGATCCATTGCTATTATATTACATTTTAAGCAATAAGATTGTTTGAAAAATTATCTAGGCCAGATTTCCATCAAGAAACTGCTTCTAACAATCACAAATGTAGATTTTATATTTGTGAAATAATACTTACTTAGATGGATGCTAGCTGCAAGTTACTGTTAAACAAGTTTTTGTTCCTCGAATAAAACATACCATCAGCTTTTGGAAAAATCTACGCAAGTGAATACTGAATTAATTTATTATTAATTAATTTAAAAGCAGATCTAAGGCCTCTCTTTGCTAAGTATAGCTTTGGCTGGATAGACCATAACTATTAAAAAAAAAGTTTATTTTATTGTAACAAAACAGATTCATCAGCAAGCCTCCGACCAACTAAACTTAGCAAAGCGCGCCGTGTATATATAGATTTGTTAACTCTTTAGAATCTTTAACTACCTACAAGTCCTACAACACATAATAAACCTCATAAAAAGAAGATTCATTTTGCTCAGTTTGACTTGATTTAGTATCAGCCATCAGGCCAATTTGACTCGAGCTGTTGTAAATATTTCCTGTCATTATAATAAAGAAATTATATTAACAATATAATGATTGAGAACTGGAGATAACATATCTTGCTTCATCACTTTGTTCTCGCTCTAATAGGTTGTGTGGTATAGGGCCTATGGAAACATTGGAAACATTTTAAACATTGACAAGAAAATACCAGTACAACATGACTTATGACTATGAGTAATTATACAGGTTGCAATGATTATACCAAAGAGTTAAACAAACCAACGGCATAAGGCTCGATGTACCAGGCTGGCAGGACTTATGAGAAGGTGTCGTTGACTTGCCGACAGCACCGGATGAAGGTCGCTCTCCGCGGCAGCTCGCGGATCTTAGCAGCTCCAACGTACGTACACGCTGAACGGAGACCGCCGAGGATGTCCTTCACAGTCGCTCCTACGTCACCCCTGTAGTCTACTTCTACTGTTTTACCTGGGAAGAAATTTAGTTTTTTTTTAATTGAGAGGGAGAAAAATGAGCAAGCAGGTCATCTGATGGGAATGATCACCTTCGCCCATGAAGACCCATAACTCAAGGAGCGTCACTGGGCTACATGTACTCGTATGTCTGAAATAGGGACAAGCTTTTATCGTATTATAATCGGGCCATATAGAATTAGGTACCAGTGAATATCCAGAGGTTCTACGAAATGGGTTTTTAATTTAAAAACACCCGTTGTGTAGTGTGGGGAAGGTCACATACGTAGAAGAGTATTTTTGCCTGGACGGAATGCAGTGCAGTGGAGACCGCGTCTCGGCAAACGTAGTGTAGGGCGCTCTCCGGCTAGGTGGTGGTGGTGGAGTGACTATCTGCGAAAGGCTGCTGGTAGAAGCTGGATGCGTGTAGCCAAAAACAGGGCGCAATAGCGCTCATTGCGGGAGACCTATGTCCAGCAGTGGACTGCTATAAGGTGATGATGATAATGTTGATTGCAGATCACGTCACTATAAGTTACTAACCTTCAGAAGACCGGTACTCCGCAACTCCTCCAGAGTGCTTCTCCATAGCCGTGGCTGAGGACATTCCGTAGAACAGCTTGACCTTCTTCCCGCACGGTTTGGTGACGACCTCGCCGCCGCACTGGTCGTGTCCCGCGAACATGCCGCCGGCCATTACGAAATCGGCGCCGGCGCCGAAGGCTTTGGCCACGTCGCCGGGGCACGTGCAGCCTCCGTCCTGGTTGAAGACGTCAGAATAAAAGTCTACCCACTACACCGTGCCATGACCGTAATTGGAACGTGTCAGAAACGGAATGTCAAGCGCATACATGACTACATGACACGCGAACGCGACGGCAACTTGCTACTTGCTAGTGGGCGGGCATAGTCTCATAATTTCAATACAATAGTACATTGTGTCTTAAGGGCGGTAAATAAGGAATTACGAACGAGAGTCTATTAGAAGCCCGAAGTCGAAGACTGAGGGCTTTAATGAGTCGATGTTCGTAATTGCAAGCAATCTCATTCTCAGAGGAGGCTTGTGCTCAGCAGTGGAACGTATATATGCTAGGATTATGTTGATGATGATGACAGTATAAATGTACAGGATGTTAAAATTCCTGTACTATGCTATATTTAACACACAGTGGAAAAACATTGATATTCGAAAAGAAATAGTTATTTGTGTCACAAGGGGAACAAAATGGTGTATTTACGGCGAGGGCGTTCATTGAATCCAGAATGTAGCGAAGGATTCTGCAATAGAATCCTGAGCGTAATGAGGGATTCAAGTGTTAACGCCCAAGATGAAAATAATTTTGCTCCCGAGTGGCTCATACAACTTTTCACACGAGCATTAAGAAACTTGAAATTAAAGAACTACCAGCATAGAAAATGGCATAGCTTTACAATTATCAATTTCAAAAAATGGCATTTGTAATAAAACACTTAGAAAAGCCTTGAACAGAAAAGTTGCACTTTGCTCCTCTCGTCAGGGAGGAAAAGTTACTTTTCTGAAGGAGAGGTGTGAAAAAATATTCTTCTAAGTTGAGTCACAAGAAAACTTTATCTCCTTAATACAATTTTATTATTTTTGAAGTTCAATGTTTTACCACTTGTATCGTATTAGTAATCACATAATCAGTAGCCTAGGCAAATATGGGTTTTAAATTATACTCGTAGTACCTACAGGACATTTTTAACGACCTGTATTAGTAGAATATAGGTACAGAATGATTTCGGGGTCGTGATTCCAACTATTATTTTCTGTTTCAGTATATGATTGCGATCTGAACTGTTTATGCTTTAATTTGAATACTGATGCCTAATGGGTATTCATTTATTTTAAACTTAAAAAGTTTTTAACTTTAAATTATGGTCACCCTACTTTTTAATCTCCAGCCTTTTTGAAAACTAACCGTCTTTGCTAGAATACTTAAGAAATTATGAGTAATAATGTCACATTACCCCAAAGTCAATGAAGTCAATAAATGAAAATAAAGATTGAAAGAGTAGGGTGACCATAATCTCCATTCAATCCAGTTTTTTTTTGGTTGCTGCAAAAAACAAACTAAGGCTTTATAATACCTTTAGTCCTATCCTATTGTGATCATTTGATAAAAGTATGTTTGATGCTCATTCGTTGCTCCACGAATCCGAAATCACCCTGATGTATCTGTATATGATTAAGAGCATACTCACAGAGATGATGTGTCCCTTAAGCCCGTGCGCGGCGTCTGCGCACTCGATGACGGCGGACAGCTGCGGGTAGCCCACGCCGGTCTTGATGCGCGTCGTGCACACCGAGCCTGGACCTATGCCCACCTAAGAGACCACCCATATAAGTATTAAAGTAATAAAACATTAAATTAAAAAACAAAAAACCCGACTGCCAAAACTAAAAGGAACAAAATAAGCCTAGTGGTCTAGAACTCTGTTAAATAGCTAATTTTAAGTTCAACAGTCGGGACCCATTTAAATCGTGACGCTCAAAAACTCTTAGTAATGGGTCCCGTCTGTTGAACTTAAAATTGGCCACTTAACAGAGTTCTAGACCACTAGGCTTATTTTGTTCCTTTTAGTTTTGGCAGTCGGGTTTTTGTTTTTTTTTTAATTTAATGTTTTATTTTACACTTTTTTGATATTTATGTGAAAACGGTAGATTAAAAGTATTATAACCCATATATATTTAGAATGGTATCAAAGCGGTACCAAAGTTGTACTTTTATCTATTCTGTGACCAAAGATATTAGACGGATCAGCAATTTTCCCCTTTTTAAAAAAAACCCTGTTTTTTTAACTAATATACCATATCTACTCGGGACTTATCACACTAACAACTAGTAATTTACCTCGACATTTCAGCCACATTGCAGTATGTGGCCATGGTCTAGAGTAGACAGAGTAGGTAGTGGTCGGGTGGCAGTCTACTCGTGCCCACGGCCACTGCCACTGCCATAACGTCGAGGTAATTATTACTTATTCTTAGCATCACAAGTCCCGAGTGTAGTATTAGTTAGGTAAAGCATAATATTTTTCAAAATACAAACTGAAATATAGATGCACAGAAAAACCAGAAAAATAAGACCATCACTGGGAATCGAACCCAGGTCCTCGGTATTCCGTACCGCGTGCTATACCGCTACACCACTGATGGTCACTGATGGTTCCCAGTGATGGTCTTATTTTTCTGGTTTTTCTGTGCATCTATATTTCAGTTTGTATTTTCAATTTAGGTTTTACGGGATGACCGTAAAAGTAAAAATTTGGAATTTAAATAAAAAAATACAAAAAGATTCCAAAAAACCAATCTTAATAATATTTTTCGTCGTTATCCCGAGTCCTCCAGACCTCTAAATCTGGTCCTGGTTTAAATACTCACCTTAATTATGTCAGCACCAGATAATATCAGTTCTTCTACCATCTCACCGGTCACCACGTTGCCAGCCTGTAATCCACAAACGTAAATATACAACAGTGTACACGCAAGCAATATGAAATGAAAAGGCATACCACCCTTTATGCGGACTTCCTTTAAACGGCCTTTACCGTAACGGCAAAACCCACTAGACACTGGCAAAACTAAATTAACGTTAATTAATTAAACTTCAATTGTTTGCTTCAAGAGCTAATGCGCTGAATTGGCCTAGAAACGCTGCGTTAGAAACTATAATTTTTGTTCACCACTTAGGGTCACCCTGTATACCTACTTATTATAAGATAGTTTGTTTTGCAATTGCTTATTGACTATATAGGGACTATAGCGTAGGGCAGGCAATTTCTCTCAGCTTTGTCTTGGAAGAGAGAAAACGGAATTGGGTAAGTTTCCTTTGTAAAAAAAAATCTATTCAATCCGTCAGTTAAATTACCAGGGGGCTGTTTCACCATCCATTGATTAAATTTATTTGTCGGATAAATGTGATGCCATCTCTGTTTGTTAAGTAGACGCCGGAGGGGGAGGCATCACATTTATCCGTCAAATAAAATTAATCAATAGGTGGTGAAACAGCCGCTAACTAACGGATTTATTCGATTTTTTAGAAAACTAACCCATTAGGGCAATCGGTAGACCACTTACAATGATGGTATGCTTAGGGTAAGCAGCCCGCACTCTCCGGAGGTACTCGACGAAGTGCTGGGAGTACCCGTTGGCGACGTCTAAGCAGATGAACTTGAGTTCCTTCACGCTGTTGAGGATCTCGGAGAGCCGGTCGAAGTCCGCCTCCGCCGTGCCGGAGCTCGCGGCTGTGGGTAACGCCAACTTTTGTTACAAGCTTTTATTTAGTTTCACCTGTCCCGTTATCTGTCTGTCTGTCTGTAATCAAATCTTGCAAGTTAAATTTGACCAACTTCCAGCAGTCAGATTGACTTGAAATTTGGAATAGTTATGTAAATTGGGTCACAATACAATAATCTGGTAGTAAGATCCTGGTAGTCCGTCTAGGATCGTCTCCGCAGGACGGAACTCTTCAACGGTTAATGGCATCGACTTGAAATTCGGTATGCAAATATAGTTTGTGTGATAATGCAAGTACAGTCAACAAAAAAAGCTTGTATTCAAAATTTATACCAAAATTTTTTTTTACCTCAAGAACTTATGGTAAAATTATTTTTTAATGTAGCAGGGGTCATTCAAGTAATACGTAGGCAGAATTTTAATAGATTTTGACTCTTCCCTTTACTCTACAAACTTTTGCTTTGCTACTATCTGTTACTGAAGAAGCCATCGTAGGTATAAGTATAGCATAGGTTTACCCAGGGAGGGTTCCCCCCGTCCTCCCCCACATACCGGTTGAACCGTGACCTATTGTAACCAGTGCAGGAACCTTTAATTCAGAACTTACCCATGTGTTCTAAGCATTCCGGGTGCTCCGCTTCGAATTTCTTCCATTCATCTAGAGAGTAATATTTGTGGATACAAGTGAACAGTCCGTGCTGAAAGAAGAAAGATATATTTTTTAAATTACTGCTCGAACATAAAGATGGAGAGATCCTGAGCTCATTAAATAGGCTAGCGTTTGACCACAATCACGTCTGACTGATGGTAGATAGATAGATAGACAAGAAACTTTAATCCTCATAAAAAAAGTAACATGGCTCTATACACGTTTTTGATAAAAACAAAGGAATAAACGTTAAGAAGAAAAAACACGTTAACAATGATACAGAGAACAAAAAGATACAAAACAGATACAGACCACATACACACCACATTGTTATACAGGGAGCCATGTTATGTAATGAAGATACGGCGCTGACTCAGCATAAGGCCGCGGCAAACAAGCCGTAGCGCTGGTATTCTGCCAGTACCTGTGTGAGTTTGAATGCCGGCAACCGTGGTATCTACCAGGACTACCAGTGGTGCCACATTACATGCCATTAAGGATAAAAACGCGCGTATGGTGAGTGAAGATGAGGACTGATGGAGCACGCTTTCCCAATAAGTGCCCATTCACACTAGATTTGAAGACGGCCAGATTGTAGCGATCAGAGAATACAGACGCAGACAGGGCATTCCACTCCATAGCTGTCTGGATAATAAAGGACGTACGAAAACGCTTGGTGCGAATTTTAGAAATGTCTTTTTTTTATTACTGGATGGCAAAAGAGCATGTGGGTCTCCTGATGGTAAGAGATCACCACCGCCCATAGACACCTGCAACACAAGGGGATTGCAGATGCGTTGCCAACCTAGAGGCCTAATATGGGATACCTCAAGTGTCTAATATACCTAATTATAATTAGGTAAACATGAATCATTTAAAACTCGATGCTGTAACTTATGATGTTGTCATCACTTGGCCTTAGAGACTTGGTTGATGGTAATGAAGCCTTATTGGCGTATCCGTCAACGGTAAAATTTGTGAGAAACGAAGGAGGATAAGATTACCTTAGAGAGTTCCCGAGCCATTTCGAAGGTGCCAACGGTGTCCATGTTACTCGCCATGACCGGGACGCCGCGGTACGTCTGTCCTGAGTTCCGGAAAGTGATCTCGCGATGCAGGTCCACCTGGAAAGTATAGACATCTAGGTTATACACACTAAAATCTTACACTTCCTGATCAGTGCCGCTCCATCCCATTTTAGGTCGCAGAGCCAAAGGCCAAGTGTGAGATCTTCAATATCGTCTTTACCATAAGGGCACACGGGGCCCGTGCAAAGGGCCCCCCAGGTCAGGGGGCCCCCGAAAGGGCGATATATTCACTTTTTTTTTCTATTTTGATCTGACAAAAAGTTATAACGCATTCACTGCCACCTGACTTCCACAGGTGCCACCGACGCACATGTGCGTTCAAAATGTATGAATATTTATGACAGCGGCACCGGGGGGAAGTTCCGAAAACGCATGTGTGCGTCGGTGGTAGTGAATGCGATAATGAAAGAATTTGCCAAAAAAATCCCGTATCATATACATGACTGTGTGTGTAATTAATAAAAAAAACATTTTGAATACAAGCTTTTTTGCAGACTGTACTTTTTGTTGATTGTTCGTGCATTGTCATCTAAACTACATCCGTACCAAATTTCAAGTCGGTAGGTACTATTAACCGTTGAGGAGTTCCCTCCTGCGGAGACGACCCTGGCAGGACCACCAGAATATCACTACCAGGTTATTGTATTGTTACTAAATTTAGATAAGTAGGTATGCCAAATTTAATGTCAATCGGACCACTGGAAGTGGGTCAAATTTAGCTTCCAAGATTTGACCCAAACAAACAAATAAGTAAATAAATAAATAAACAAACAGGGCAAGTTAAATAAAAGCTTGTAATAAAATAACTAGCATATTGATGGCAGAAAAAAAGACTTTATTTTCCAAAAGGGCCTTCTGTGTCTTGGAGTCCCCGCATAGCCTAAGACGACCCTGGGAATCTTAAATAACACCAGTCGGATTGGTTATTTGTTTCTGTACCTACTGTACTATCCATGTACTACATGCCAAATATACCAAGTATCTGCACATTGACCGGGCGACCCCGCCAGTCTGGCTCCGCTATCCAACGGTGACGTCATCACGCCTGTGACGTCACAGCTTCAGCTATTATCGCGAGCGAATGATAAGATGAATGGCGATAACATACATCGATCAGCGTTCTTTATTGCTTAGCTAATGGCAGGAAAATGGTTCGAAATTCAAAACAATCGACGATAACTTCTGATAACAAATTAAGATGGGTCTTCATCTTATTCTTATTAGGTAAGTCGGATTCATGTTTCTTCGGATTCTTGTTTCATCGATTTTTTTTTGGAGTTTCAAATTACACGACCGCGTAGTCGTTTCCTTCAATAATGTACGAGGATGTGTTGCGAGGGATGTGTTTTTCATTAACCAATAGAAACGCTTCATTTACACATCCTCGCACAGCACATCTCTGGTGGAAACAGCTGAGCGGAGCGAGGCGAGGTTGAAGCGTTTCTATTGGTTCATGAAAAACATTATAGCTTTGGCCATAACAAATTTACAGGATTTTGAATACCTGAATGGCTTCGAGAAAAGTATGGTACGGCCGTGCCTTTGTTTTTGTTTTGCTCGACTTGGCTGCCGTGCCCCCAGATTTCTCGCAATTCTGCTTAACGTTGATTAAGATGATTGATTTTAATTTTATGTCTAACGTACTTAACTAAGATAACAGTATATTATGTTCTGGTTTTGCTTCTTTAGGTACTAATAGGTATTGTGCCCATTGGCCCAACTAAGATCAGGCGCGGTCGCAGCCGGAAATTTTGGAGGGGTCATACTAATAATAATACAATATGTCGTGTAGTGTGTGTGTGTGTGCGTGAAGCCGTGGTGGCCTAGTGGTTTGACCTATCGCCTCTCAAGCAGAGGGTTGTGGGTTCGAACAACGGCTCTGAGTTTTTCGAATTTCATCATGTGCGGAATTACATTTGAAATTTACCACGAGCTTTGCGGTGAAGGAAAACATAAACCTGCACTATCCTGCGAAGCAATTCAATGGTGCGTGTGAAGTTCCCAATCCACACTGGGCCCGCGTGGGAACTATGGCCTAAGCCCTCTTGTTCTGAGAGGAGGCCTGTGCCCAGCAGTGGCACGTATATAGGCTGGGATGATGTCGTGTAATGCTTTTTTATTTTGTACATTTTTAGAAGATTTTTTAGTTTAACGTGTGCGATTTTAGGGGGGGGAGGGGGGGTCATGTCCCCTGTGACCCGCCCCTTCGGACCGCGCCTGACTAAAATCATCATTTGCTTCATCATCGATCGGAAAACTTCCACTATTAAACAAAGACCTCTCCTCTTAGAATGCTATTTCACTCTCCTGTGGCCCGGCGGAAGACCAGTGCTGGTTTTCAACCAGCGATATGCTGAGCCGGGACCTTTTTATAGCGGCAACATTTCCTATTGTTATTTTTACTAATTATGTGTCATTGCTGTTATAAATAAATTATTTTCTTTCTTTCTTTCTTTCTTTCTATAATTACTGACAACTTGCCACTTGCACCAGTTGCGATGTCGTCCATCATACATTAAAATGTGTATCTTATGTTCAATTTATGGTTAAAACCATTCAGACTTTCTTTCTGTATTGCCTAGGCAGCAGCAGTAGCAGGGGTCACCAAATGGCGGACCGACAGCGTATTTTGTGCGGACCTCAAGTAAACTTGTATTATTGAGTACATATTTAATTATTCCCAAAAAAAATTTGTAAATAACATTTGTTTATTTAATTAACTCAAATAGGTAGAAACGGATCGCGATGGTATTTATTTTTACTTTAAAAACGCGGACCCCGAAGAAACTCAACTTTTGCAGGTGGTAGAACCTTGTGCAAGGTTCGCTCGCTAATCCTGCCGTGAAGCAGCAGTGCTTACACTGTTGTGTTTCGGCGTGGAGAGTAAGACAGCCGGTGAAATTACTGGCACTTGAGGTATCCCATCTTAGGCCTCTAGGTTGGCAACGCATCTGCAATACTTCTGGTGTTGCAGACGTTTATGGGCGGTGGTGATCTCTTACCATCAGGAGACCCACTTGCTTGTTTTCCATCCAGTCGAATGAAAAAAATAAAGAAGTAATTGGTGATCCATATAGTATACGTGCCAGTGCTGCGTACAGTCCTCCTCTCACAATGAGAGGGCCTGGGCTGTAGTTTCCATGCAGGCACAGTGCGGATTGTACACCTCACACGCAATTGCTTTGCAGCTTTAGCTCGTGGTTATTTTCAAAATTAATTTCGCGCATGAATTGCAAAAAAAAATAGTTGTATTAAATACTTTGACGTAAATTATTAAACAACATTATACTTAAATCTGTTTTAAAAAATATATTTATAAATACCTACCTCGTTGAATTTCTTGCCGGATTCATCTCAACAGAGACTTAATGAACCGGTGGTAGATTTTTGACATTCATAAGAGCTTGTTATAGCCTAAATTGAATAAAGTTATTTTGACTTTTGAAAAACTGAGAGAGCTAGTTTGGGTTTGAATCCACAATTGGTATTGATCACTTTTTTACAATGTGGTCTAATTCCAAAACCATTTCGAGGAATAGGCTTATTAAAATCATTTAATATAATTTTTTAAAAAATACTAATTGATCGTGTGTATATTTGCAAAATAACGTTTTACCTTTGTTTCACTTTCATCAAACGTTGTTGTTTTTTAGAAAAATATGGCGCTGTCCATTGGAGGACAATTTTGCCAGTGTCTAGTAGGTTTTGTCGTTGTACGGTAAAATAATTCTAGAAAACGAAATATGAGACGTAATGGTGGATGAACGATGACAGCGCGAATAGTACATTGTGTCTTAAGGGCGGTAAATAAGGAATTACGAACGAGAGTCTATTAGAAGCCCGAAGTCGAAGACTGAGGGCTTTAATGAGTCGATGTTCGTAATTCTAGTACCGCCCGTGCGACATACAATGTTTTTCATCACATTTGCAAGTAAAATTTTATATTTGTAAAAGCAAAAATATAATTCTTCCAAATATTGGCGATACCTTAGGCTGTGCTCTTGGCAACGTCGCCCTCCCCCTCCCTCGGCGTGCGTGTGCATGTGGTGGTCCATGTAGTCCTGCAGCAGGAGCGCGCGCAGCGCCACCAGTACGGGCACGGACTCATTGACCGACCTTGGGCTTCATGACAAGAAAATTAGTACGGGCAACGACTCATTTACCGACCACGGGTTTCATGACAAGCACATTAAGGTCGAGGGTTTTATTTGGGGGGTTGCAACTAAGGTAGCCTGCATGTTACGACACTGTTTACGAGCAAGTGTGATGAAAAAATCTAAATAAACGTTATATAACTAAAGCGCCTAATTCTAACAATGCCAGGTGACAGAAGACGATAGGTTTTTTTAAATAATTGCGACGGGCCAAGAAAAACGTAGTTTTGAACGCCATGGCAACTATGGTTAGCTATAATTCCGGTAACTTCTAAATAGGGTAAAAAAAAAACGCAACTAAAACCAAAATCCTTTAAATAGGTGTCTTAAATTCGCCTATTTTATGAAATAAAATATATAAAATAAACATTGTTTTTTTTTGAGACCAATGCCATTTATCTGAGTGAGAGGTCATAGGCCCCTCTCATTAGGAGAGAGGCCTGTGATGATGATGGTTTAAGTAAATGATCATTGTGTCAGTCCACGTGCAACTAATTAGCGTTTCAACTCGTGTCAACGAACGAACGTCATCGTCAATTAGATTGCAAGTTTGTAGGTCGAGCGTGTACGGAATAAGTCAGTGTCATTAGCCATAACATATACCATTACAATGGAAAGTAATTAGCCATAACATATAATATAACAAATGACAAAGATGAAGTATCGAAGTTTGGTGGCCCGCGGCGTCACGCCGTGTTAAAAAGTGTCGCACGGAGTGACGTCACTCAGTTCTTTATCTGACATTATCTTAATTTTTTTAGTGAGGAAAAAAATCGTGTCCAATATTTTCTATAGGTGCTGTGCTGATAAACTTGAGCATTCACTTGTAATGAGCATTCTAGCGAAGTCCCGGGTTCGATTCCCGGCCGGGCAGGCATTTGTGAATAATGCGGATGTTTGTTCTTGGATGATTAATATACAATACAATACAATACAATTACTCTTTATTGTACACCAGAAATAGTAAGCGATACAGAGAACAGGTACACACATGTATATTTAAGTATGTATTTATCTATATAAGTATGTTTAACCGTTGCCTAGTATCCATAGTACAAGCTTTGCTTAGTTTGGGACTAGCTCAATTGGTGTCAACTGTCTCATGATATTTATTTATTAAAAGTTCACAAAATAAATAGGAGTGTTTACTACATAACTCGGGTAACATGGGTGTCGGTAGGCCTCCAACAAGATGGAGCGACGACTTGGTTAAGATCGCGGGATCGCGGTGGATGCGGAAAGCACAAGACCGGTCTGAGTGGAGAGCCTTGGGGGAGGCCTATGTCCAGTCCAGCAGTGGACGTCTTTCGGCTGACATGATGATGATGACTACATAACTGCTGATATGTCGCCCTTACGACCTACACAAATTCGCGTTTACCAAAGGTCCTCAGTCTAGCCCCGTACAATGACATTGCCCAGTGATCTGGCAGCCTGCCGACTCAGGAAGCATGCTAACGGCAGACAAATAAAGATATCTAATTATATATCTCGTCGATTACGCTTTCTCGAACGTAATGTTACGAATTCAACACATTTTCTTATGTTACCGGGCTACCGACAGAAAGGAGGGTGAAGATTTACCATTTTATTTTATGTAGGAAGGTTTGTTAGTTATGTTATGTATGAGGAGAAATTTAAGTTAAATATTGTATTTTGTTATTTTGTACCGAAATAAAATTTATCTACGTTTCATGTGTGAGTACGACACAATTACTTAAATGTTTATTTTTTTACAAGATTTTATTTAGTTTTATCTATCCCGTTGTCGTCTGTCGGTTTTTCTGTAATCAAATCTTGCAAGTTAAATTCGACCAACTTCCAGTAGTTGGATTGATTTGAAATTTGGTATACCTACCTACTTAAGTGTGTTTTGTAAATTGCGTGACGATACAATAATCTGGTAGTGACATCCTGGTAGTTCAGCCAGGATCGTCTCCACAGGACGGAACTCTTTAACGGTTAATGGCATCGACTTGAAATTTGGCATGCAAACGTAGTTTGGGTGACAATAAAAGTGCAGTCAACAAAAAGTACAGTCAAAAAAAGCTTGTATTAAAAATGTTATTTTTTACCAAAAACTTCCTTCTTTAAATTACTGGAGTTGATCATAGACGAGTACCACACACGTTGATTTCCGTCACCGTAAAGCTCAAGCAAAATTACAAAAAAATCGCACATAAATCCCGAAAAACGACGAGCGATCCGGGGTTACGAAACGGGGAAACGCTACATTGTATGGTTACAGACAGTTTTATAAATAAATAAAATAAATATCACGGGACAATTCACACCAATTGACCTAGTCCCAAAGTAAGCTTAGCAAAGCTTGTGTTATGGGTACTAAGCAAAGGAAAAATATAATTATATAGATATATATAGTATACTTAAATACATATTAAACACCCAAGACCCGAGAACAAACATTCGTATTTTTCATACAAATATCTGCCCCGACACGGGAATCGAACCCGGGACCTCAAGTTTCGTAGTCAGGTTCTCTAACCACTAGGCCATCTGGTCGTCTTATGATGGTTGGTAGTTTTATGACAGTAGGTAAACAGCACCGACCTATACTCCCGCGCATTCTACGATCCAGATCATACCAGTTAACGGTTATTATCACTATCAACGAGACGCTCGTGGTTCGCTCGTGTTACATTTAATCTAAGTCTACGCATAAATAATACATACGACCGTCTACAAGGTGTTATCAATAATTGCTTGCCACAATTGCAAAAAGTGACCGCCAAATCATCTGAAACCACTAATAGTGAAGTGACACTACTCCCTGCACATTATTTAGTAAAGCCATAGAAAGCTCAAAGCCACTTGAAGCTCAATAATAATAATTTTTATAATTCGAAACACTTCTTATTCTTTATTTTCTTCTTTTTTTAATTTTGTAATTTGTATGGACCTGAGGCCGTATTGCCTTAACGTTTCTGAAGCTTGCAATCGCGAATCGCGATCAAATGACAGCTTTTGTATGGGAAACCTGTCATTTGATTGC